>NC_041383.1:416454706-416460786 GCF_002162155.2 Triticum dicoccoides
TATTATGTAAGTGCACTATAAGTTCCTTGGTTCCCCATTCCCCAAATCTCCATCCTGAGTCCAAATCCCTAACCCCAAGCCTGTGCCTGCACTCCCACCGTAGAGGGCTCCCAGCAACCGTGCACGTTGGAATCACAAAGGAGGGATGCGGCTGTGGCGTTGGGACATCGTCTGCGCGAGGCAGAGGTGATTTCACTGGCGGCAGTGGCATAGGTTATGTCGTGGTCAAAGGCGGTCTGACTGGCAGCGGCTTGAGGAACATTGAGGCCCGAGCAATGGTGGTCACCGACATTGTGTGATGTTGAAAACTGGTTCCATTGATATGTGCTGATGAATATGATGGAATTTTGTTCGTAATACTGATAACTTGTCTAGTTGGTTAATGTTGCGGTTTGTGCTTCAATTTGTGCCCTGTCTTTTCCTTCAATTTGTGCCCTATTTTGCGCTCCAATTCTGCACAGTAAATTTTCTATAATTGTGAATCAAATTTGCATTGAAAATTTTTATATGCCTAATTACAAAGTGGATTAAAGGAGGATGTAGGAGGCAGGTGTCCAGCTGGACCTAGCATCTCGCCATGCGCCGCTGCCTCAACCTTGGCATGCAGACGACTCCTTGCCAGGATGTCTCACATTGCTGACATAAGCTCGTTGCTACATTACAATTTAATGTGAGATAATTAGCCATAGAGTTGTGGATAAATTATTATAGAATGAAAAACACAAAACATCTAACTAACTTAGCCAAAATCATCGTCAAGGAGACGTCATGCGGGTAGAAGCAGACCCTTCCCAGCAAAAATTAATATTCGCACAAAAATCATGGAGAACATGACTTGATCGTGTGCGAGTAAAAGACCTAACGAAAACGAGTTGCCAAGGTCTCTACTGAAGCAGCCAGATATGGGACATACCGTACACTGGAGGGTAGGCGGGAGGCTCCAGGAGGATCAGCTCCATGCATGCCGCCTCTATCACCGCAGATGAACTCCAATGCACCGTCACCTTGCTTGGTTCTGCTCGAGTTGGAAGGAGAAATGAGTAGACCAAGGGTTTTGGGAAGGGTTATCTGATGTATGTGATACTTCATGGTAACACAGGGTAGTTATTACAAGATTATATTTTGTCTTGTAGATGAGGACTTTTTGAAAATATATTCTTTCCAATAGGGGGTTTTTCAAAAAAATCATGCAGGCCGCGTGCATCTTGATGCCCTTGCATCCGAGGTAGACTGTTTTACACTATTTTGGACCAAATTGTTAACTCATCAAAAGTTAAGTAACCACTTTTATGGTTTTTTCTAGTTTATGTATGTACCTGTTAACGCCTCAAAAGTTCATGTAGTAATGGTGATATTAACTTGATACGAAAGCATGTCTACGCAATGTTTTGAAAACAAATATGACTATTTTTTAGCTTTCCACTATTTGTTTAGTTTTCAAAGTTCAGTTCATCTATACCCATGATTTAAGTTGCTTACATTTTTTTCTATAATATAGGCCATAAGGGCATTCATGGTGCTTAGAGGCTGGCTTGCCTCTAAGCTGGACCCCACAGGCCTGCCTGCCTCTAAGCACATCTCAAAACCATGCAGTGTACATCATTTTGCTTCAGCTCCTATTGTGGGCCTATGATTCATTAAACAAAGGAATGGTATCCTAAACGGAAGAGGCCTTTCACGCATCAGATGCGGAGCACGAACAGGCTGACGGGTGGGGCTGCTTGATTATTTAATCGGAAGAGGCAACCTCCAAGCTAAGAGGCGCACTAGCAATTTTTGCTTAAGGCAACCACTATGTGCGAAATGCCAAAATAGGCGACGTAAACACTTGTGGGCATCTGCTAAAATTTTCTAGTGGCCTGCAACATAGCCCTGAGCCAAATTTACTTCCAAGTGGGCCGAGCTGACATAGATTTGAATAGAAAACTATATCCTTCTCTATCTCTTCCCGGCCATAAAAGCAGGCAACAGGTTATATGTTTTACTTCTTCGGGCCTATAATTTAAAACGTTTTTTAAACTAAAACTACTTGCAAAAATATATTATATTATGAGACGGAAGGAGTACAAGATCTGTGGACGACGATAACTCCGTGGCTAGGCTGCAATTTCTGCTATGCATGGACAGTTCTGATCATAGCGTTGTGCAAACATCGGCTGGAGGTTGTCGTGTGCATAGCAGCTTTGTATGTTTTATTCGCTCTATATGTATTGGCACCGACTCAACTACCTGGGGCAGTTCCCATGAATTTGGCTTTGCCAATGGGGTGCACAACGTATGGCATCGGTTCCCAAACGCCAAAAGCCGATTTGAGACAGCTATATGGCGCACATAGGGGCTGCCCTTAGACACATGAAGCTGCAATGTATAGTGGCCATCTCTAAGAAGAGTGCTTAGAGGCAGTGGAAAATGAACATTATTGGTGCTCTCAATTGTATACCTAATTTTCTTAGCTTGTACAACTTTTCTTATGAAACTAGGGGCCAGAGAAGATTTTAATATTATTTGGTTTTGGTATTCTGGGGCAATTGAAAAATAACTAGTTCCAAGTCTATCCTTAGGCAAGAAAAAAAAACTAGTACGAAAAATCTAGCCAGGTAGACGAGCGAAGATGCATTTTAAGTATTGGTGGTATTTTACAGATGTTGTCAAGACGGTGGCTTCAGAATTACCGATGTATTATTTTATAAGGTTTTTGTTAATAATTAATAAAATGATTGCATGCATCGCCCAGATGTATAAGCCGGAAGTTATCCTTCTTTTCAAAAAAAATTGAACAAGCTCTAGGGGAATAATCTATGCTGGTATGATCTATGGAACATCTATGAGTACAACTCTGAAATAGATATTGCCGAGTCAATTGAGGAATAGTCAGAGCATCTACAACCGGATGTCCTATATCTGCCTCAAACATCCGGGTGGCCTGCCCAGTCACTGCACTGACAGAAAATGCCATCCAGTCGATCCGGCAAAGTCGGTCCAAATGTCCAGTCCGACCGTCACTCTTCATATCCAACCCATATGTGGGGTGGATATGGGATGCCCGGATGTGTCCGCCACATTGGAAAATTGTCAAGGGCTCCTGCCAAATCGCTTGAAGACGACCACTCCTTGCAAACCTGCTCTGCTCCTATCCACTTTTATGCCTCGTTCGCACAGCCGCTAACATAGCTCTACCGTCGTCCCCAACCCACGGCATAGGCACCGGAAGCCCCAACCCACAACGCCGCCGACCATGTCATCACTAACAAGTTCGTCGCCACCCACCCGGGTACGTTCTACTCTGGTTATACACCTCATGCTCTACGTGTTTGATAAAATGTTCGTGCAATTTTTTTATTCTTTTGGTCATTTACGGGTCGCTGATGGATTCATCTTTCGAATGATGGCACTGGAAACATGGGCATTATACAGAGAGTTCATCAAATCATCGGATTCAAACAATAATTATGAGAATGATGAGCATTCAAGAGCAAAATGAAGAAGGAATAAGAGCATGGACTAAAATTCAAGGGTTCAATAAAGGGCAGGAGAGGTATTCCCCATGATAGGATCGCCGGCGCACAACTTCTGTACACGGACTACCTCACACTGGACCCAACAAAACATGAAGGTTTGAGGTCACTTCCGGATGAGCAAAGGTTTGTTCTTGCGTGCAGTGACTGTCGTGGCAAAGGCAGATGACAACTTCAAGCCGAGGAAGGTTTGTTGCGACCAACTTTCCTTCTCTCCTCTGCAGAACTGTATGGCAACTCTTAGGATGTTTGCTTATGGTAAGGTCACAGATGGCATTGATACAGAAATCAGGACGAGAGAGACCACATGCTTGAACACCATCATGAAGGAAATATGCCCTAGAGGTAATAATAAAGTTGTTATTTTATATTTCTTTATTCATGATAAATGTTTATTTTTCATGCTAGAATTGTATCGATCGGAAACCTAAATACATGTGTGAATACATAGACAAACACTATGTCCCTAGCGAGCCTCTAATTGACTAGCTCGTTGATCAAAGATGCCTAAGGTTTCCTAACCATGGACATGAGTTGTCATTTGATAACCGGATCACATCATTAGGAGAATGATGTGATTGACAAGATCCATCCGTTAGTTTAGCATAATGATCGTTCAGTTTTATTGCTATTGCTTTCTTCATGTCAAATACATATTCCTTCGACTATGAGATTATGCAACTCCCGGATACCGGAGGAATGCCTTGTGTGCTATCAAACGTCACAACATAACTGGATGATTATAAAGATGCTCTACATGTATCTTTGAAGGTATTTGTTGGATTGGCATATGATTGAGATTAGGATTTGTCACTCCGAGTATCGAAGAGGTATCTTTGGGCCATCTCGGTGCTACACATCATAAGAAGCCTTGCAAGCAAAGTGACTAATGAGTTAGTTGCAGGATGATATATTACAGAACGAGTAAAGAGACTTCTCAGTAACGATATTGAACTAGGTATGAAGATACTGATGATAGAATCTCGGGCAAGTAACATACGATGGACAAAGGGAATAACGTATGTTGTCATAACGGTTCAGCCGATAAAGATATTCATATAACATGTGGGATCCAATATGATCATCTAGGTTTCTCTATTGGTTATTGACCGGAGAGGTGTCTCGGTCATGTCTACATAGTTCTCGAACCCGTAGGGTCCGCACGCTTAACATTCGATGACGATATAATATTAGATGAGTTATATGATTTGGTGACCGAATGTTATTCGGATTCCCAGATGAGAACACGGACATGAAGAGGAGTCTCGAAATGGTCAAGAGGTAAAGATTTTTATATAGGACGATGGTATTCGAACACCGGAAGTGTTCCGGAAGGTACCGGGTACATATCGGAGTACCGGAGGGGTTACCGGATCCCCCGGAGGAAAGATTGAAGGAAATATGCCCTAGAGGTAATAATAAAGTTGTTATTTTATATTTCCTTATTCATAATAAATGTTTATTATTCATGCTATAATTGTATTAACCGGAAACTTTTATACATGTGTGGATACATAGACAAACCACCGTGTCCCTACTAAGCCTCTACTAGACTAGCTCGTTAATCAAAGATGGTTAAGTTTCCTAACCATAGACATGTGTTATCATTTGATGAACGAGATCACATCATTAGGAGAATGATGTGATGGACAAGACCCATTCGTTAGCTTAGCATTATGACCGTTCAATTTTATTGCTATTGCTTTCTTCATGTCATATACATATTCCTTTGACTATGAGATTATGCAACTCCTGGATACCGGAGGAATAACTTGTGTGCTATCAAACGTCACAACATAACTGGGTGATTATAAAGATGCTCTACAGGTATCTCCGAAGGTGTCTGTTGGGTTGGAATAGCTCAAGATTAGGATTTGTCACTCCGAGTATCAGAGAGGTATCTCTGGGCCCCTCGGCAATACACATCATAAGAAGCCTTGCAAGCAAAGTGACTAATGAGTTAGTTGCGGGATGATGTATTGCAGAACAAGTAAAGAGACTTGCCGGTAACCATATTGAACTAGGTATGAAGATACCGACGATTGAATCTCGGGCAAGTAACATACCGATGATAAAGGGAATAACGTATGTTGTCATTACGGTTCGAAATAAAGATTTTCATAGAATATGTGTAACATCCCCAGCATCACACTACAGTAATCATCCTCTGATCATGCCAAGTCATCTCCTTATTCCATTTTTGATCACAGTGGATAAACACCTCCTATCAAAATCCTCTTTGAAATAAATTCCAATTTCAAAGTGATAAACAAAAGTTGTTCAATTCCAGGAACTAAAATTTTCCTACTGTTGCAAATAATCCCAATGTAATTATAAGTTTGGAACCGACCTCACCAAAAATTCCCAAAATGCCCCTGGATTCTATTTTTGGTGGTCCAGCAACTTTTATCTTGCCTTATTTAATTTCTAAAAATACCTAGTTGCTTCCAAGTGCCTTGAAACTTTTTGTGCAACACCGCAATATTGTACATAATTTATGTGACAAGTTTTCAGGTATGTCAAAATTGAATTGGTGGGCCAATTAAAACTAAAGCAGCAACTAAA
>NC_041383.1:416461133-416480326 GCF_002162155.2 Triticum dicoccoides
CCAACAGACCAAGCCAGCCCACCTCACCTCCCCCTCCTCATGCTACAGAGAACAGGGGGGATCGTGGCGGCCATCCCGCCATGGCCGCGCCCCCTAGGTGACATGCCGACCATCCGACGCATCCCCGTTGTCTACTAGGTCGGCGTCGACCCCTCTGCGAAACCCTGGCTCCCCAAATTCCCCCCTCGTCTCGATCTCTCCTCCCACGCTCGAGGCCGAACAACAAATCACCATGGATCCGTTGATCCCGCGGCCATCGTGCTCCCCGGCGCTTGGGGGGATGTCCATGAGCTTCACCACCGCCGTCTCCTTCGCCTACGTGCATCGAATCGAGCAGGGAGGCCCAGTACGCTCGTCACCGCGTTGTCTTCCCCACCTTCGGCCGCCGCACTGCATCACCGTCGTCCCGCACTCCGGCCCTCCTCGACTCTCTCCGACCATGCCCGCAACATCTCTGTGAGGCCCCCGTTGAGTCCCTCCTTCCCCTCCCCCTTTGTTTCTGTCGTTGTAGCCACCGTGGTATATGCTCGTCGTGGCCGCGCCCTGAGGCCGCGCTGCTCGTGTCCTGGGTTCTCTGCCCGCGCCCGTAGTCGCGTCCCCGCGATGCCGCTGCCGCTGTGGCCTAACGGCACTGTCGCCTGCTCGCGCCCTCCTACTCCACCTAGCGCTCGCCGAATCCGCTCCCCGCGCCCGGCCAACCCCGCGGTCCCCCGCCCGTGCGGCCCGCTACGGCGCCCGCCCACACGGCCTCGCCTTCGCCTGCCCGAGTGCTGCTCGCGGCCGCTCCCCCACTTCGCCTGCGGCCGCGGCCCTGGCTGGCCGCTGACCGGGTCCGGCGCCTAGCTCCGACGCCCGCGGGCCACTGATGAGTGGGCCCCACCCATGTGAATGGTTTAAACAGAAAATAAAAGAATTAAAAATAGTTAATTAATTAGTAATATAGTTAATTAGCTTAATTAACTTAACTTAACTAGCCTAATTACCTAATTTTGTTTATTAAAACTGTTAGTTTAGTTCGGTCAATGACAGATGGGTCCCACTGCTCTGTTTGACCAGTCAACGGTCTGTGTTGACCGCTTACATCAGGTTGACGTCATTTTTTTTTGAAAAGATAATTCTAGAGTATTGTTTAAAACTTTGAAAAATCATAGAATTAAACCGTAGTTCGGATCGAAAAACTTTCTACATGAAAGGTGCTCAGGATGACGAGACGAATCCGGATACACTCTCCATTCATCTGTCACATGCCCCTAGCATAGCGAACATGGAACTTTCCCCTCCGGTCCGCCTGTCCGAAAATGCCAAACTTCGAGAAAACATTCCCGGATGTTGTCCCCCTTTACCGGTATCGTGTAACCCTGCGTTAGAACACCTCTAGCACCGCTTATTGTCATGTTATGCATATGTTTACGTGTATTTACTGTTTCTTCCCCCTCTTCTCTCCGGTAGACCTTGAGACCACTGTTGATGCCACTGTGATCGACTACGTCATCGACGACCCCTCCTTCTCGCCTGAGCAACCAGGCAAGCCCCCCCCCCTTTGATCATCCCGATATTGCCCATTCTATACTCTCATGCTTGCATTAGATTTTGCTATTGTTATTGTTTGCTCCTATTCTGATGCATAGCCTGCTTTTGTACCTGCTATTGTTACCTACCTGCTTATCCTAAATTGCTTAGTATAGGTTGGTTAGTGATCCATCAGTGACCCCCACCTTGTCCTTGTTGCCCCTGCTTCATCATTGAGGACTCGATCAACGTGATCGACGACTAGAGCCCGACACTTCACATCACATCACGCCCCTTTAGTTGCTCGACTCTGCAGAGCTACTATCGAGTGCCGAGGGTGATCCCTCATAACGCACCCCTGATGATAATTAAGTAGTGTAGCTATTCGGTCGTGGTCATCGAGGGTGATTTCCTCTTTCATCATTCCCGATACGGCTCTGTCGTTCAACACATCAAGTGTGAACCTTGAGGGTGGTCCCTCTTACGTTCACCTTGATGATTACTTTGAGTGGAATCCACCGGGGGTGATTCCTCGGGTTTTCCCCTTGATGTCTGGACACAAAGTTACCTTGACTTTACTTGAGACCTTGGTGAAAGTCGGGCGGGCCCGGAGAGCACCCGCAAGATGGTTACGTGGCACGGCCGGGCATTCTAGGCCCTTGTCGTAAGTCCACGAGACGGGGCAACGCGGTCACTTTCGATCGTAAGTCTCTGCTCGTCTCCGCAAGCCAATAATACACTATGGTTTGGGTATTTGTTCTGAGTTGGCCTCTGGCCTTTACGCACCAACCACCACGCGAGAATAGTTATGGGCCTCGGCGTCGTGGTACCAGCCGAAGCTTTGTCAGACGTCCAGTTCAGCAGTGCGGCTGGGCCGGCACCATCCATGTAGAGGTGGAGCCTGGACCCGCCCTGCGCGCAACGGCCCGGAGTGCAATGGGCGATGGGCCCAGACCCCGGAGTGCTTAGGAGGTAGACCGGTGGGGACCTCTCTGCTGAGCCTAGGTAGGGTTGCGACGTGTTGATCTTCCGAGGATGGACATTGACCCAGAAAAGTGTGTCCGGCCAGAGTGATTGAGTGTGTTGGAAAACGTGGTGCACCCCTGTAGGGAAGATTATCTATTAATAGCCATGTCCACAGTAACGGACGTTCAGACTTATATCCTGATCTTGTACAACTACAATGGATACTTGAGATATGTGGCTCCGGGATTGCTTTCTTGTAGGGAGTCGAGGAAGGATCTCTGTGCATTAATGTTACAACATGCTTGTTAAATATAAACGGCTATTCTTTACTCTTCTACTTGCTGCAAGATGCTTGGAGCTGCTTGAAGATGCTAGTCTTCGATAGGCTAGGCCTTCCCTCTATTCTGGCTTTCTGCAGTTCAGTCTACAGATACAAACCTTCCATTTGATACCAGTGCATACTTACTATAGATCTGATGCTTGCGAGTATTTTGGATGAGTACTCACGGTTGCTTTGCTACCCCTTTTCCCCTTCTTTCTTCTTTCCGGTTGATGCAACTAGATGGTGGATCCTTGGAGCCAGATGCCACCGCCGACAAATACTACTATATGGAGGCCGCCGAAGACCAGGAGTAGTTAGGAGGTCCCAGCAGGAGGCCTTGCCTCTTCGATCGTGATAGAGGCAAAGGTGTCCTGTCTTTTGATGAGATGATGGATTTCGCTTTGGTGGAAGTCGACTTTGACGATCCGACTATGAACGTGGGAGGACATCGCGCCTTAGCAATCGCTAAACCAACTCCGAGAGGTTATTGACCACGCCGGAGCACGATCAACCTGACCACGAGGGTCTGTTTCCTGCGAGCAAACGAAGAACAAGCAAGAAACTGAGATTGCAATCTGGATATTGCGAATATAAGATGAAAGCTTTATTGATCAAGGTGGAGTTCTGTGACGCCTTTGTCTGGTCGTTGAACACAAACGAAGTACGCGAAGTTGCAGCTATGGCGAACTTTTAATCTAAACAAAACCCAAAATCTAAACGATGCCCTAAGGGCTGTATATATGGAGGAAGAGGGGGGGGGATTTCGTTGCCCTTGGTGGACGGGTCCGAAATCAACCCTATCTCTTGTTTCCCCACACATACGGACTCTAAAAATAGCCATACTTATGTATTTCGAAATTACATGGGCCTGGCCCAATAATAAGGTGACGCATCACCTAGAATAGCCTTGGAACGAAATTTATGAAGTGGCATCTTGTATATTTCGTCCAAGGCTTCATGCACCCATTATGGTGGCTTCAAAGTCCTGAAATCATCACTTGTAACTCCGTTCTTGTTCCCCTCGCGCATGCCATCATCTCCATGCTTGTTCTTGCTCCAATGTTCATCCTTCTCCAAGCTAGGCCCTTCATTTGTAAGCAAAACAAATGTTCCAATTTAGGCAGCATCATATTCTCATGAACATTAGAATCATTACCAAGAAACGAAAGTACCTGGTAATTTAGTTGGCGTGCGCGAGCTCTCGTAATTGGTCCAGTATGTATAGCAGCAGGGGCTGTGGGTGTAACAATTGTATTGATGTCCTCATCATCCTCCCCTTCTTGAAATGAAGTCGTCCTCGACGGAAGTTCATCTTCCTCACCCAAATAAGGCTTCAAATCTGCAATGTTAAAAGTGGGACTAACCCCAAAATCTGCAGGCAGCTCAAGTTTATATGCATTATCATTTATTTTCTCCAACACCTTAAAGGGACCATCAGCACGTGGCATTAGCTTTGATTTGCGCAAATCAGGAAATCTTCCTTACGCAAATTTAACCAAACAAAATCTCCAAGTGCAAACACAACATGTTTTCTACCCTTATCTCCAGCAAGTTTATATTTAGCATTCATACGCTCAATGTTTTCCTTAGTTAACTCATGCATTTTGAAAATTAATTCAGCATGTTGTTTAGCATCAAAATTAACCTTCTCCGAAGATGGAAGAGGCAACAAATCAATAGGTGCACGAGGTAGGAAACCATACACAACTTTAAAAGGACACATCTTAGTAGTAGAATGCAATGAACGATTATAAGCAAATTCAATATGAGGCAAGCATTCCTCCCACATTTTCTTATTATTTTTCAAAACAGCCCTAAGCATAGTAGACAATGTTCTATTGACTACTTCAGTTTATCCATCAGTTTGGGGGTGACAAGTAGTACTAAAAAGCAGTTTAGTCCCCAACTTAGCCCATAAACATCTCCAAAAATGGCTAAGAAATTTAGTATCACGATCCGAAACAATAGTATTTGGCACACCATGCAAGCGAATAATTTCACGAAAGAACAAATCAGCAACATTAACAACATCATCGCTTTTATGACATGGTATAAAGTGTGCCATTTTTGAGAATCTATCCACAACAACAAATATGCTATCCCTCCCCTTCTTTGTTTGAGGTAAACCTAAAACAAAGTCCATAGATATATCCTCCCAAGGAACACTAGGTACAGGCAAATGCATATATAAACCATGAGGATTGAGTCGTGACTTAGCTTTTTGACATGTAGTGCAGCGAGCAATAAAGCGCTCAACATCCCGTCTCATCTTTGGCCAAAAGAAATGTGTAGCAAGTATGTCCTCCGTCTTCTTCACGTCAAAGTGTCTCATTAATCCTCCTCCATGCGCCTCCTGCAACAACAAAATACGAACAGAGCTAGCTGGAATGCATAGCTTGTTAGCACAAAACACAAATCCATCATTAACGACGAACTTGTTCCACATTCTTCCTTCTTTACAATTCTGCATTACATCTTTAAAATCAGCATCATGCATATATTGATCTTTGATGGTCTCCAAACTAAATATTTTAAAGTCAAGTTGTGAAAGCACAGTATAGCGACGAGACAAAAGCATCAGCAATAACATTTTCTTTTCCCTTCTTGTGTTTAATGACATAAGGAAAAGTCTCAATGAATTCAACCCATTTAGCATGTCTACGATTCAGTTTAGCTTGACTTTTAATATGTTTCAAAGATTCATGATCAAAATGTATAACAAATTCTTTGAGCCATAAATAATGTTACCATGTTTCTAATGTCCGAACAAGAGCATATAATTCTTTATCATAAGTAGAATAATTCAGACTAGTCCCACTCAATTTTTCAGAAAAATATGCAACAGGTTTTCCATCTTGTAATAACACACCTCCTAATCCAATTCCACTAGCATCATATTCAAGCTCAAAAGTCTTATTAAAATCAGGAAGTTGGAGTAAAGGAGCATGTGTCAACTTATCTTTCAATATCGTGAAGGCTTCCTGTGCGGTACCCCAAAGAAAAGGCACATCTTTCTTTGTAAGCTCATTGAGAGGTGCAACAATGATGCGGAAATCTCTCACAAAATGCCTATAGAATCCAGCGAGGCCAAGAAAACTCCTCACTTGTGTGACCGTTTTGGGCTGTGGCCAACTCTCAATAGCGTCAATCTTGGCTTTATCAACTTCAATACCTTGTGGTGTAACAACATAGCCAAGAAAAGATACTCGGTCGGTGCAAAAGGTGCACTTCCCAAGGTTACCAAACAAACGTGCATCACGTAGAGCAATAAAAACAGCACGTAAATGTTCCAAATGTTCTTCCAAAGATCTGCTATAAATCAATATGTCATCAAAGTAAACTACCACAAATCGTCCAATGAAAGCACGTAAAACTTCGTTCATTAATCTCATGAAAGTACTAGGTGCATTAGTTAACCCAAAAGGCATGACTAACCACTCATATAATCCAAACTTAGTTTTAAATGATGTTTTCCATTCATCTCCCAATTTCATACGAATTTGATGGTATCCACTACGCAAATCAACTTTGGAGAATATTGTAGAGCCACTCAATTCATCAAGCATATCATCTAGCCTAGGAATAGGATGACGATAACGAATAGTAATATTATTAATGCCTCTACAATCAACACATATATGTGATGTACCATCCTTTTTCAGCACTAGAATAATAGGAACAGCACAAGGACTAAGGGATTCGCGTATATAACCTTTGTCGAGAAGCTCTTGTACTTGACGCATAATCTCCTTCGTCTCCTCTGGATTGGTACGGTATGGCGCACGGTTTGACAGTGAAGCACCAGGAATTAAGTCAATCTGATGCTCAATCCCTCGAATAGGCGGTAATCCCGGTGGCACGTCTTGTAGAAAGACGGCAGCGAACTCCTGCAAAATGTTAGTGACAGCAGGAGGCAAAGAGGAAGGCACGTCCTCGAATGAAAATAATGCCTCTTTGCACACAAAAGCATAGCAAACAGTTTTGCTGAAATCTAGCTCATCAATATCAGATTTGGCGGCAAATAAACATGCACTTTTCAATTTAATTTCAGAAGCAACACTAGATGGTTTATTATTAGGCTTCATTTGTTGCTCAAATTCTTTTGCCACAATCTGATTTTCACTCTTATTCTTCTCCTGTTTTGCTTTATTAGCTCTATTAGTATCATCTTTCAAAATAGAATCAGGAGTCATAGGAAGCAAAGTAATATTTTTATCCTTATGAACAAGAGTATACTGATTGTTTCTATCATGGTGTACAGAATTTTTATCAAATTGCCATGGTCTACCAAGTAATAAGGAACATGCTTGCATAGGTACCACATCACAATCAACATAATCAGCATATGTAGAGATACTAAAATGCACACGAAAAGTACGTGTTACCTTAACCTTGCCGCTGTTGTTGAACCATTGGATGTAGTAAGGATGTGGATGTGGTCTTGTGGTGAGAGAAAACTTCTCCACCATCTCCATGCTAGCCAAGTTGTTGCAGCTCCCTCCGTCTATGATGACGCGCACAGTACGTTCCTTCATAACTCCCTTGGTATGGAACAAATTATGCCTCTGATTTTGCTCAGCTTGTGTGACCTGCACACTCAAAACACGTTGAGCAACTAAACATTCATACCTGTCAGCGTCTTCAGGAGCCATGTATTGCGTCTCATGATCAGAATCATCTCCACCATGTTCTTCACGTGTAATAAGAGCCAAAGTCTCCTCATCATAGTCACTAGCGGACTCATACCCACCATCCTCAGTAGCAATCATCACACGCTGAGATTTGCATTGTCTCGCATAATGACCTCTTCCCTTACAACAACGACAAATAATATCACTTGTGTGCCCTGTTGATGCCATGGAAGAAGAACTCTGTGGAGGCCCGGCAGGTTCGCTCTTGGCAATAATGGTGGTTGTGCCTGCTTTCTTATATCACGGCTGGAGGTGGCACCTGATGGAGGTGCTGGTGCAGTTGAAGTAGAAGATGCACGCGGTGTCCATGATGAAGGTCGGCCTGCAGAAAAGTTAGTTCGGGCCAATGCTTGTCGATCCTGCACTTCACGTTCAGCTTTACAAGCAAGATGGAATAAACGAGTGATATTAGTATACTCCTTATAGTCTAGAATGGTCTGAATCTCTCTATTTAATCCATCCAGAAAACGTGCAAGCATAGCTTCATTCTCCTCAACAATACCACATCTAATCATGCCAGTTTGTAATTCCTGATAATATTCTTCTATAGAATTTTTTCCTTGTCTTAAGCACTGCAATTTTTGAAGCAATTCATGTTGATAATATGGTGGAACGCAACGAGTACGCATAGCAGTTTTCAAAGCAGCCCAAGTAGTTGGAATAGGATATAATCTACAATGTTCAGACCACCATACACATGCAAAACTAGTGAAAGCACAAACAGCAGCGGCAACCCGTCTCTCCTCGGGATATTGTAAACATGTAAATCGTTGTTCAGTTTCTAACTCCCAAGTAAGATATATATCAGGAACATATCTACCCTCAAATGGTGGAATATTCAATTTCAGTTTAGGAAGATGGTCATGATCTCGTACCTGAGGGAGAGCCCTACCATTGTGTTATTTGCATGTGGACGACCTGGTGGTTGTGGTGTAGGTGGTTGCACGTAGTTCTGATTTTGATCAACCTCATCCTCGTAATCTCCCACATAATCATCCCCCTCCGCATCAGCAGCAGGAGCCACAGAAGTATCAACAACAGCACCAACAGTTTGGCCAAATGCAAGAGGGACACGGCTCGCTCGGCGGAGGTCTGTTTCGCGACGTGGAGGTAGTCGTCGTTGTTGTTGTTGTAGAGGTGCGTTAGGTGCAACGGGTGGTGGTGGTGGAAGACGCGCGAGCAATTCATTAAACTTGTTATCGAGCTTTGTTTCGAACGTCTTCTCCATGCCATCTATCTTCTCCATGGCCTCTTCAAATCTGTTTAGCACATCTTGTACCTGTCCACTCATCATTTGCTGAAATTTATCATGCAAATCCTTATTCGTCATGTTCTCCCAGTCAGTCTCGTCGGCTTGTGATCCTGGCATGGTTAGCAGCAATAGAAACACACAAGAATATGATTCTACAGACTACTAACAAGAGGTGGTGGTGGGTGTCACAAATCCGTCAAGCAAATCTCAAATTCTTACCAGTTCTTACCCAGCAGCAGGCGGTGATCGGCAACCGTTGTAGTCAAAATTTTCAAAGCTTGGATAGAGCGATTACCAGGGAGAGTCAAACGCATGACGTAGATGTATGTGGAGCTGGGAAGGCTGATAATATGGTGGCAAAAAAGGTCAGCAATAATCAATTCAGAGATGCAAAGTTGAATAAATGCTCAACGACGGTATTGTGCTGGTCCTAGGCTAGACTGTGCTAGAGACGCAAGCCTAGAACACTAACAAAATCACAGCGCTGCACGTAAACAAGGGAAAAGCACACACTGGATTTTTTTTCGCTCTTTTTTTTGCGCTGCTCTTTTTTTCCTTTTTTTTTGCAAAAAATCACTATAATGGCGAGTGTCTCAAAACTCTTCCCAGGTCAAACTGACAGGATGGGCACGAAATTTTTTCGACCAATTTTTTTTTCGACTGCCCAGAACCAAAAACTGGAAACGGGTCAAAAAAAACTTTCTATAACGGCGACTGTCTCAATACGCTTAGAAACACCTAAAAATAGGATAGCCAGAATTTTTTTTGTCAAGTGCGTTTTTGGAAAATTTTGGGCCTAAACGGAGGGTGGTTTCCGGACCTACTCCGGCAAGGAAACACGAATCGGAAACTAGATGAATCTCGAAAACAAACCTAATATGCAAGGAACTCGGATTGGTGGTGGATATATGGTGGTGGTATATGGCAGCGGTGGTGGTAGCGGTGGTAGTATATGGATATGGATCGATGGTGGTATATGGACACGGATTGGTGGTGGTATATGGATACAGATTTGGAGCAGTGGTGGTAGGTGGCAGGGGCGATGATGATGGTGTGGTGGCGGCATGACAACTTATGACCAGAACTCGAAACTCTAAAAGACTAGACGCTAAGACCAGCAACTAGACACGACGATGCAACCGCAAATTCAACAAAGCAAAACCCTAAAAAGATTAGGCAAAGGCTCAGATTGGTTCGGATATGATGATCTAACCCTAAATTTTTTGTGTGGCTTTTTCGTGGACTGTAGGTATGAAGAACAGACTCGATCTAAACTACGAAAAACTATAAAATCTCACCGAGCAACCTGGAAATCTGATACCACTTGATAAAGGCAAAGGTATCCCGTCTTTCAATGAGATGATGGATTTCGCTTTGGTGGAAGTCGACTTTGACGATCCGACTATGAACGTGGGAGGACGTCGCGCCTTAGCAATCGCTAAACCAACTCCGAGAGGTTATTGACCACGCCGGAGCACGATCAACCTGACCACGAGGGTCTGTTTCCTGCGAGCAAACGAAGAACAAGCAAGAAACTGAGATTGCAATCTGGATATTGCGAATGTAAGATGAAAGCTTTATTGATCAAGGTGGGGTTCTGTGACGCCTTTGTCTGGTCGTTGAACACAAACGAAGTACGCGAAGTTGCAGCTATGGCGAACTTTTAATCTAAACAAAACCCAAAGTCTAAACGATGCCCTAAGGGCTATATATATGGAGGAAGAGGGGGGGAATTTCGTGGCCCTTGGTGGAGGGGTCCGAAATCAACCCTATCTCTTGTTTCCCCACACATACGGACTCTAAAAATAGCCTATACTTATGTATTTCGAAATTACATGGGCCTGGCCCAATAATAAGGTGACGCAGCACCTAGAATAGCCTCAGGACGAAATTTATGAAGTGGCATCTTGTATATTTCGTCCAAGGCTTCATGCACCCATTATGGTGGCTTCAAAGTCCTGAAATCATCACTTGTAACTCCGTTCTTGTTCCCCTCGCGCATGCCATCATCTCCATGCTTGTTCTTGCTCCAATGTTCATCCTTCTCCAAGCTAGGCCCTTCATTTGTAAGCAAAACAAATGTATCCAATTTAGGTAGCATCATATTCTCATGAACATTAGAATCATTACGAAGAAACGGAAGTACCTGGTAATTTAGTTGGCGTGCGCGAGCTCTAGTAATTGGTCCCGTATGTATAGCAGCAGGGGCTGTGGGTGTAACAATTGTATTGATGTCCTCATCAGATCGTGTTGCTTTTGTGCTAGCCTTCTTAAGGCAGTCATGTTTAACTTATGTCTGTACTCGGATATTGTTGCTTCCGCTAACAATTGTGTATCGAGCTTGTATTCAAGCCCTCGAGTCCCCTGGCTTGTAATATAAAGCTTGTATTATTTTATTTGTGTCTAGAGTTGTGTTGTGATATCTTTTGTGAGTCCCTGATCTTGATCATACACATTTGCGTGTATGATTAGTGTACGATTGAATCGGGGCGTCACAATATGGAGGAGCCAATATGAGCATCCAGGTTCCGCTATTGGTTATTGACCGGAGAGGAGTCTCGATCATGTCTACATAGTTCTCGAACCCGTAGGGTCAGCATGCTTAACGCCCGATGACGATTTTGTATTATATGAGTTATGTGATTTGGTGACCGAATGTTGTTCAGAGTCCCGGATGACATCATGGACATGATGAGGAGTCTTGAAATGGTCAAGAGGTAAAGATTGATATATAGGACGATAGTATTCGGACACCAGAAGTGTTTCGAAGGGTACCATGTATAAATTGGGTCACCGGAAGGGGTTCCGGGCACCCCCGGCAAAGATATGGGCCTAATGGGCCAAGTGGGGAAACGCAGTGACCGGCAGGGCTTGTTGCACCCCCATATGGGCCACACCAGAGGAGAAAGGAAAGAGGCGATGAGAGAAGGAAGGGGAGGGATTTGGCCCCCCTTCCTTTCCTCCTCCCTCCTCTTTCTTTCCCCCTCCGGTGAAAAAGGAAAGGGTGGTCAAATTGGACAGGAACCCCAAGTAGGATTCGGCCTACTTGGGGTGCCCTCCTTGGCTGCTCCCTCTCCCTCGCACCTATATATATGACGGGGGGAGGCGCCTAGAACACACAACAACATCTGTTAGCCGTGTGCGTGGACTCCCTCCACAGATTACAACCTTGGTCATATTCTCGTAGTGCTTAGACGAAGCCCTGCGCGGATTTCTTCACCATCACCATCACCACGCCATCATGCTGACGGAACTCATCTATTTCCTCGACACTTTGCTGGATCAAGAGTTCAAGGGACGTCATCGAGCTGAACGTGTGCAGAACTCGGAGGTACGGTACGTTCGATGCCTTATCGGTCGAAACGAGAAGAAGTTCGACTACATCAACCGCGTGGTCAAACGGTTCCGCTTTCGGTCTATGAGGGTACGTAGACACACTCTCCCCCTCTCGTTGCTATGCATCTCCTAGATAGATCTTGCGTGAGTGTAGGATTTTTTTTTAAATTGCATGCTACGTTCCCCAACAGTTTGGCAAGCTTGATCTGATGACTACTCGATAGTTTAGTGTGCCATGCTTTACGGCTTAGAATCGGGACTTCAAAGATGTTTTGAACGTCATGGAGCATATGAGACATTCCAAGAGTTGAAGTTAATATTTCAAGCAAATGCCCGAGTTGAGAGATATGAAGTATCCAACAAGTTATATAGCTGCAAGATGGAGGAGAATAGTTTCTCAGTGAACACATCCTCAGAATGTCTGGATATCATAATCAATTAACTCAGCTGGGAGTTAATCTTCTAGATGATAGTGTTATTGACAGAGTTCTCCAATCACTTCCACCAAGCTATAAAGGCTTCGTGATGAACTATAATATGCAAGGGATGGAGAATACTATTCCTGAGCTCTTCACAATGCTCAAAGCTGCGGAGGTAGAAATCAAGAAGGAGCATCAAGTGTTGATGGTTAACAAGACCACTAGTTTCAAGAAAAAAGGCAAGGGGAAGAAAGGGAACTTCAAGAAGAATGGCAAGCAAGTTGCCACTCCTAGGAAGAAGCCCAAAGTTGGACCTAAGCCTGAAACTGAGTGCTTCTATTGCAAAGGGACTGGTCACTGGAAGCGGAACTGCCCCAAGTATTTCACGGATAAGAAGGATGGCAAAGTGAACAAAGGTATATTTGATATACATGTTATTGATGCGTACCTTACTAATGCTCGTAGTAGTGCCTGGGTATTTGATACCGGTTCGGTTGCTCATATTTGTAACTCGAAATAGGGACTACGGATTAAACGTAGATTGGCTAAGAATGAGGTAATGATGCGCATCGGGAATGGTTCCAAGGTCGATGCGATCGCCGTCGGCACGCTACCTCTACAAATACCTTCGGTATTAGTTTTAGACCTGAATAAATGTTATTTGGTGCTTGCGTTGAGCATGAACATTATATCTGGATCTTGTTTAGTGCGAGACAGTTATTCATTTAAACCAGAGAATAATGGTTGTTCTATTTATATGAGTAATATCTTTTATGGTTATGCACCCTTGAAGAGTGGTCTATTTCTGTTGAATCTCGATTGTGGTGATACACATATTCACAATACTGATGCCAAAAGATGAAAAGTTTATAATGATAGTGCAACATATTTGTGGCACTGCCGTTTAGGTCATATTGGTTTAAAATGCATGAAGAAACTCCATGCAGATGGACTTTTGGAATCACTTGATTATGAATCATTTGATACTTGCGAACCATGCCTCATGGGCAAGATGACTAAAACTCCATTCTCCGGAACAATGGAGCGAGCCAATGACTTATTGGAAATAATACATACTGATATATGCGGTCCAATGAGTGTTGAGGCTCGCGACGTATCGTTATTTTCTAGCCTTCACAGATGATTTGAGCAGATGTGGGTATATCTACTTAATGAAACACAAGTCCAAAACATTTGAAAAGTTAAAAGAATTTTAGGATGAAGTGGAGAATCATCGTAACAAGAAAATAAAGTTTCTACGATCTAATCGCGGAGGCGAATATTTGAGTTGCGAGTTTATCTTTCATTTAAAACAATCTGGAATAGTTTCACAACTCACGCCACCTAGAACACCACAGCGTAATGGTGTGTCCGAACGTCGTAATCGTACTTTATTAGATATGGTGCGATCTATGATGTCTCTTACCAATTTACCACTATCGTTTTGGGGTTATGCATTAGAGACAGCTACATTCACGTTAAATAGGGCACCATCTAAATCCATTGAGACGACACCATATGAACTGTGGTTTGGCAATAAACCTAAGCTGTCATTTCTTAAAGTTGGGGGTTGCAACACTTATGTCAAAAGGCTTCAGCCTGATAAGATCGAACCCAAATCGGAGAAGTGCGTCTTGATAGGATACCCTAAGGAAACAATTGGGTATAACTTCTACCACAGATCTGAAGGCAAGATCTTTGTTGCCAAGAATGGAACCTTTTTCTCTCGAAAGAAGTGAGTGGGAGGACAGTAGAACTTGATGAGTTAATTGTACCTTCTCTCAATTTGGAAAGTAGCTCATCTGCGAAATCCGTTCCTGTGATGCCTAAACCAACTAGAGAGGAAGCTAATGATGATGATCATGAAACTTCATATCAAGTTACTACCGAACCTCGTAGGTCGACCAGAAGACGACCAACACCAGAGTGGTACGGTAATCCTATTCTGGAAGTCATGTTACTAGACCATGGCAAACCTATGAACTATGAAGAAGTTGAGATGAGCCCAGATTCTGATAAATGGCTTGAGGCCATGAAATCTCAGATAGGATCCATGTATGAGAACAAAGTGTGGACTTTGGTGGATTTGCCCGATGATCGGCGACCCATAGAGAATAAATGGATCTTCAAGAAGAAGACTGACTGGTAATGTTACCATCTATAAAGCTCGACTTGTCACAAAAGGTTTTTGACCAGTTCAAGGAGTTGACTACGATGAGACTTTCTCACCCGTAGCGATGCTTAAGTCTGTCTGAATCATGTTAGCAATTCTTGCATTTCATGATTATGAAATCTGGCAAATGGACGTCAAAACTGCATTCCTTAATGGATTTCTAAAACAAGAGTTGTATATGATGCAACAAGAAGGTTTTTTGGATCCTAAAGGTGCTAACAAAGTGTGCAAGCTCCAGCGATCCATCTATGGACTGGTGCAAGCATCTCGGAGTTGGAATATATGCTTTGATGAGGTGATCAAAGCATATGGGTTTATACAGACTTTCGGAGAATCCTGTATTTATAAGAAAGTGAGTGGGAGCTCTGTAGCATTTCTAATATTATATGTGGATGACATATTGTTGATTGAAAATAATGTAGAATTTCTGGATAGCATAAAAGGATACTTGAATAAAAGTTTTTCAATGAAAGACCTCGGTGAAGCTGCTTATATATTGGGCATCAAGATCTATAGAGATAGATCAAGAAACTTAATAGGAATTTCACAAAGCACATACCTTGATAAAGTTTTGAAGAAGTTCAAAATGGACCAGTCAAAGAAAGGGTTCATACATGTATTACAAGGTGTGAAATTGAGTCAGACTCAATGCCCAAACCACTGCAGAAGACAGAGAGAAAATGAAAGTCATTCACAATGCCCCAGCCATAGGTTCTATCATGTATGCTATGTTGTGTACCAGACCTGATGTGTGCCTTGCCATATGTCTGGAAGGGAGGTACCAAAGTAATCCAGGAGTGGATCACTAGACAGCGGTCAAGAATATCCTAAAGTACCTAAAGAGGACCAAGGATATGTTTCTCGTTTATGGAGGTGACAAAGAGCTCATAGTAAATGGTTACGTCGATGCTAATTTTGACACTGATCCGGATGACTCTAAGTCACAAACCAGATATGTATTTATATTGAATGGTGGAGTTGTCAGTTGGTGTAGTTCCAAGCAAAGCGTCGTGGAGGGATCTACGTGTGAAGCGGAGTACATAGCTGCTTCGGAAACAGCAAATGAAGGAGTTCATATCCGATCTAGGTGTAATACATAGTGCATCGGGTCCAATGAAAATCTTTTGTGATAATACTGCAACAATTACCTTAGCGAAGGAATCCAGATTTCACAAAAAGACCAAACACATCAAGAGACGCTTCAACTCCATCCGTGATCTAGTCAAGGAGGGGGACATAGAGATTTGCAAAATACAGGCGGATCTGAATGTGGCAGACCCGTTGACTAAGCCACTTCCACGAGCAAAACATGATCATCACCAATACTCCATGGGTGTTAGAATCATTACAATGTAACCTAGATTATTGACTCAAGTGCAAGTGGGAGACTCAAGGAAATATGCCCTAGAGGCAATAATAAAGTTGTTATTTTATATTTCCTTATTCATGATAAATTTTTATTATTCATGCTAGAATTGTATTAACCGAAAACATGATACATGTGTAGATACATAGACAAAACACCGTGTCCCAAGTAGGCCTCTACTAGACTAGCTCGTTAATCAAAGATGGTTAAGTTTCCTAACCATAGACATGTGTTGTCATTTAATGAACGAGATCACATCATTAGGAGAATGATGTGATGGACAAGACCCATTCGTTAGCTTAGCATTATGATCATTAAGTTTTATTGCTATTGCTTTCTTCATGTCATATACATATTCCTTTGACTATGAGATTATGCAACTCCCGGATACCGGAGGAATACCTTGTGTGCTATCAAACGTCACAGCATAACTGGGTGATTATAAAGATGCTCTACAGGTATCTCCGAAGGTGTTTGTTGGGTTGGCATAGATCAAGATTAGGATTTGTCACTCTGAGTATCGAAGAGGTATATCTGGGGCCTCTCAGTAATAGACATCATAAGAAGCCTTGCAAGCAAAGTGACTAATGAGTTAGTTGCGGGATGATGTATTGCACAACGAGTAAAGAGACTTGCCGGTAACCATATTGAACTAGGTATGAAGATACCGACGATTGAATCTCGGGCAAGTAACATACCGATGATAAAGGGAATAACGTATGTTGTCATTACGGTTCGACCAATAAAGATTTTCGTAGAATATGTAGGAGCCAATATGAGCATCCACGTTCCGCTATTGGTTATTGACCGGAGAGGAGTCTCGATCATGTCTACATAGTTCTCGAACCCGTAGGGTCCGCATGCTTAACGCCCGATGACGATTTTGTATTATATGAGTTATGTGATTTGGTGACCGGATGTTGTTCAGAGTCCCGGATGAGATCACAAACATGACGAGGAGTCTCTAAATGGTCAAGACGTAAAGATTGATATAATGGACGATAGTATACGGACACTGGAAGTGTTCCGAAGGGTACCAGGTACAAATTGGGTCACCAGAAGGGGTTTCGGGCACCCCCGGCAAGATATGGGCCTAATGGGCCAAGTGGGGAAACACAGTAGCCAGCACGGCTTGCTGCGCCCCCCATATGGGCCGCACCAGAGGAGAAAGTAAAGAGGGGAAGAGAGAAGGAAGGGGAGGGATTCGCCCCCCTTTCTTTCCTTCTCCCTCCTCTTTCCTTCCCCCTCCGGTGAAAAAGGAAAGGGGGTCAAATTGGGGAGGAAACCCAAGTAGGATTCGGCCTACTTGGGGCGCCCTACTTGGCTGCTCCCTCTCCCACCCACCTATATATATGAGGGAGGGGAGGCTCCTAGAACACACAACAACATCTGTTAGTTGTGTGCGGCGCCTCCCTCCACATATTACAACCTTGGTCATATTCTCATAGTGCTTAGGCGAAGCCTTGCGCGGATTTATTCATCATCACCGTCACCACGCTGTCGTACTGACGGAACTCATCTACTTCCTTGACACTTCACTGGATCAAGAATTCAAGGGACGTCATTGATCATGTCTACATAGTTCTCGAACCCGTAGGGTCCGCACGCTTAACACCCAATGACGATTTTGTATTATATGGGTTATGCGATTTGGTGACCGAATGTTGTTCGGAGTCCCGGATGAGATCAGGGACATGACAAGGAGTCTCAAAATGGTAGAGAGGTAAAGATTGATATAGGACAATAGTATTCGGACACCGGTAGTATTCCGGAGGGTACCGGGTACATATGGGGTCACGGGAAGGGGTTCTGGGCATCCCTCGGCAAAGATATGCGCCTAATGGGCAAAGAGGGGAAACGCAGCAGCCAACAGGGGCTGATATACCGCCCATATGGGCTGCACTAGGGGAGAAAGGAAATGGGAAAACTTTGTTTTTTCCACTCTTGTTTTTGTCCACTTTGCTTATGCCACTCTAGAATTTGACAAATCACTTTGCCACCCTTAGCTTTTGACAATTATCACAATTGCCATTCAGTGGGAAAAACAAATTTTTTCAGAGTGGCAATTGTGATATATTTCAAAATTTAAAAGTGGCAAAAGTGAAATGAAAAAATATTTCTTTTGCCATCCAATGGCATTTGTGATCTAATGTCAAAAGGTAGGAGTGGCAAAAGTGAGATGTCCAATTCTAGAGTGGCATAAGCGAAGTGGGCAACAACTACAGTGGCAAAAACAAAGTTTTCCCAAAGGAAAGAGGGGAAGAGAGAAGGAAGGGGAGGGATTCGGCCTCCCCCTTCCTTCCCTCCTCCCTCCTCTTTCCTTCCTCCTTCGATGAAAAAGGAAAGGGGCCGAATTGGGGAGGAACCCCAAGTAGGATTTGGCTTAGTTGGGGCGCCCCCCTGGCTGCTCCCTCTCCCTCCCACCTATATATATGAGGGGGGGAGGCGCCTAGAACACACAACAACATCTGTTAGCCGTGTGCGGCGCCTCCCTCCATAGATTACAACCTCGGTCATATTCTCGTAGTGCTTAGGCAAAGCCCTGCACGGATTACTTCACCATCACCATCACCACGCCGTCGTGTTGACGGAACTCATCTACTTCCTCAACACTTTGCTGGATCAAGAGTTCGAGGGACATCATCGAGCTGAACATGTGTAGAACTCGGAGGTACCATACGTTCGGTGCTTGATCGGTCGGAATGAGAAGAAGTTCGACTACATCAACCACGTTGTCAAACGCTTCCACTTTCGGTCTATGAGGGTACGTAGACACACTCTCCCCCTATAATTGCTATGCATCTCCTAGATAGATCTTGCGTGAGCGTAGTATTTTTTTGAAATTGCATGCTACGTTCCCCAACAAAGATATCAGCCATATGGGCCATGAGAGGGGAGCACACCATCCCACAATGGGTGGCGTGCCCCCCTTATGGAAGGAGGCCGATTGGGAGAAGGAAAAGAGGGGGTTCGCCCCCCCTTCCTTCTCTCTTCCTCCTTCCCTTTTCCTCTCCAGTGAAATAAGGCAGGGGCGCCACTTGGGGAAACCCTAAGTAGGATTCAGATCCTACTTGGGGCGCACCTTGGCTGCCTCCCCTCTCCCTCCCACCTATATGTGGGGGGGGGGCTAGCAAGGCGCTCACCCCAGACAATTGTTAG
>NC_041383.1:416480811-416489470 GCF_002162155.2 Triticum dicoccoides
CACCGTTTACTCCCACGATCACATCTTCGTAGTGCTTAGGCGAAGCCCTGGCGGATCACTTCACCGTCACCGTCACCACGCCGTCGTGCTGACGGAACTCATCTACTACCTCGATGCCTTGCTGGATCAAGAAGGTGAGGGACATCACCGAGCTGAACGTGTGCAGAACTCGGAGGTGCTGTATGTTCGGTACTCGATCGGTGGATCGCGAAGAAAGTTCGACTACATCAACCGCGTTGTGAAAGGCTTCTGCTTACGGTCTACGAGGGTACGTAGAGACACTCTTCCCCTCGTTGCTATGCATCTCCTAGATAGATCTTGCGTGAGCGTAGTAATTTTTTTGAAATTGCATGCTTCGTTCCCCAATAGTGGCATCCGAGCCAGGTCTATGCGTAGATGATATGCACGAGTAGAACACAAAGAGTTGTGGGCGGTGATCGTCATACTGCTTACCACCAATGTCTTATTTTGATTCGGCGGTATTGTTAGATGAAGCGGCCCGGACCAACCTTACGTGACCACGTTCATGAGATCGGTTCCACCGATAGACATGCAACTAGTTTTGCATAAAGGTGGCTGGCGGGTGTCTATTTCTCCTACTTAAGTTAAATCAAATTTGACTGCGTTCGGTCCTTGTTGAAGGTTAAAACAAAAAAACCTGATAAATCACCATTGTGGTTTTGATGCATAGGTAAGAACGGTTCTTGCTAGAAGCCCACAGCAGCCACGTAAAACTTGCACCAACAAAGTAGAGGACGTCTAACTTGTTTTAGCAAGGCATGTCGTGATGTGATATGGTCAATACATGATGTGATATATGTTATTGTATGATATGATCATGTTTTGTAATAGTTATCGGCAGCCGGCAGGAGCCTTATGGTTGTCTATTTATTGTATGAAATGCAAACGCCATGTAATTGCTTTACTTTATCACTATGTGTTAGCGATAGTTGTAGAAGCAATAGTTGGCGAGACGACCACGACGCAACGATGGAGATCAAGGTGTTGAGCCGGTGACGATGGAGATCATGATGATCCTTTGGAGGTGGAGATCAAAAGCACAAGATGATGATGGCCATATCATGTCATATAGTTTGATTGCATGTGATGTTTATCTTTTATGCATCTTATTTTGCTTAGTATGATGGTAGCATTATAAGATGATCCCTTAAATAAATTTAAAGGTATAAGTGTTCTCCCTGAGACACGATGTGATGATCGGGTGTGATTGGCTCTACGTTCACATACAACGGGTGCAAGATAGTTTTGCACATGCGTAATATACGGGTTAAACTTGCTGAGCCTAGCATGTACAAACATGGCCTCGGAACACTCGAGACCGAAAGGTCGAACATGAAACATATAGTAGATATGATCAACATAGAGATGTTCACCATTGATGACTACCCCATCTCATGTGATGATTGGACATGGGTTAGTTGATTTGGATCACGTATCATTTAGATGACTTGAGGGATGTCTATCTAAATGGGAGTTCTTAAGTAATTTGATTAATTGAACTTAATTTATCATGAACTTAGTCCCAATAGTATTTGCATATCTATATTGTAGATCAATGGCCCGTGCTACCGTTCCCTAGAGTTTTAATGCGTTCCTAGAGAAAGCTAAGTTGAAAGATGATGGTAGAAACTACACAGACTAGATCCGTAACTTGAGGATTATCATCATTGCTGCATAGAAGAATTATGTCCTTGATGCAGCACTAGGTGAAAGGCCTGCTGGCGGAGCAGATGTTGATGTTTTGAACGTCTGGCAAGCTCGATCTGATGACTACTCGATAGTTCAGTGTGCCATGCTTTATGGCTTAGAATCGGGACTTCAAAGACGCTTTGAACGTCATGGAGCATATGAGATGTTCCAAGAGTTGAAGTTAATATTTCAAGGAAATGCCCGAGTTGAGAGATATGAAGTCTCCAACAAATTCTATAGTTTTAAGATGGAGGAGAACAGTTCTGTCAGTGAACACATACTCAGAATGTCTAGATATCATAATCACTTAACTCAGCTGGGAGTTAAGCTTCCAGATGATAGTGCTATTGACAGAGTTCTCCAACCACTTCCACCAAACTATAAAGGCTTCGTGATGAACTATAATATGCAAGGGATGGAGAAGACAATTCTTGAGTTCTTCGCAATGCTCAAAGCTGCTGAGGTAGAAATCAAGAAGGAGCATCAAGTGTTAATGGTTAATAAGACCACTAGTTTCAAGAAAAAGGGCAAGGGAAAGAAATGGAACTTCAAGAAGAATGGCAAGCAAGTTGCCACTCCTGGGAAGAAGCCCTAAGCTGGACCCAAGCCTGAAACTGAGTGCTTCTACTGCAAAGGGACTGGTCACTGCAAGCAGAACCGCCCCAAGTATTTGGCGGATAAGAAGGATGGCAAAGTGAACAAAGGTATATTTGATATACATCTTATTGTTGTGTACCTTACTAATGCTCATAGTAGTGTCTGGGTATTTGATACTGGTTCGGTTGCTCATATTTGTAACTCGAAATAGCAGCTACGGATTAAACGAAGATTGGTTAAGGACGAGGTGGCGATGCTCGTCGGGAATGGTTCCAAGGTCGATGTGATCGTCGTCGGGACGCTACCTCTACATCTGCCTTCGGGATTAGTTTTAGACCTGGATAATTGTTATTTGGTGCCAGCGTTGAGCATGAACATTATATCTGGATCTTTTTTTAGTGCGAGACGGTTATTCATTTAAATCAAAGAATAATGGTTGTTCTATTTATATGAGTAATTTATGGTCATGCACCCTTGAAGAGTGGTCTATTTCTGTTGAATCTCGATTATGGTGATACACATATTCATAATATTGATACCAAAAGATGCAAAGTTGATAATGATAGTGGAACATATTTGTGGCACTGTCATTTAGGTCATATTGGTGTAAAGCGCATGAAGAAACTCTATGCATATGGACCTTGGAATCACTTGATTATGAATCTTTTGATACTTGCAAACCATGCCTCATGGGCAAGATGACTAAAACTCCGTTTTCTGGAACAATGGAGCGCACCAATGACTTTCTGGAAATAATATATACTGATGTATGTGGTCCAATAAGTGTTGAGGCACATGGCAGGTATCGTTATTTTCTAACCTTCATAGATGATTTGAGCAGATATGGGTATATCTACTTAATGAAACACAAGTATGAAACATTTGAAAAGTTCAAAGAATTTCATAGAGAAGTGAAGGATCATTGTAACAAGAAAATAAAGTTTCGACGATCTGATTACGGAGGCGAATATTTGAGTTACGAGTTTGGCCTTCATTTAAAACAATGTGGAATAGTTTCACAACTCACGCCACCGGGAACACCACAGCGTAATGGTGTGTCTGAACGTTGTAACCATAGTTTATAAGATATGGTGCAATCTATGATGTCTCTTACCAATTTACCACTATTGTTTTAAGTTTATGCATTAGAGACAGACGCATTCACATTAATTAGGGAACTGTCTAAATCCGTTGAGACGACACCGTATGAACTGTGGTTTGGCAAGAAACCTAAGCTGTCGTTAAGTTTGGGGTTGCGACACTTATGTCAAAAGGCTTCAACCTAATAAGCTCGATCCCAAATCAGAGAAGTGCGTCTTCATAGGATACCCTATGGAAACAATTGGGTACACTTTCTACCACAGATCCGAAGGCAACATCTTTGTTGCCAAGAATGGAACCTTTCTAGAGAAGGAGTTTCTCTCGAAAGAAATGGGTGGGAGGAAAGTAGAGCTTAATTGTGTCACTGCCGTTTAGGTCATATTGGTGTAAAGCGCATGAAGAAACTCCATGCTGATGGAATTTTGGAATCACTTGATTATGAATCACTTGGTGCTTGCAAACCGTGCCTCATGGGCAAGATGACTAAAACTCTAATCTCCGGAACAATGGAACGACCTACTGACTTATTGGAAATAATACATAATGATGTATGCGGTCCAATGAGTGTTGAGGCTCGTGGTGGGTATCGTTATTTTCTTACCTTCACAAATGATTTGAGAAGATATGGGTATATCTACTTAATGAAGCATAAGTCTGAAACGTTTGAAAAGTTCAAAGGGTTTCAGAGTGAAGTGGAAAATCATCGTAACAAGAAAATAAAGTTTCTACGATTTGATCGTGGAGGCGAATATTTGAGTTACAAGTTTGGTCTTCATTTGAAACAATGTGGAATAGTTCCGCAACTCACGCCACCTGGAACACCACAGCGTAATGGTGTGTCTGAACGTCGTAACCGTACTTTATTGGATATGGTGCGATCTATGACGTCTCTTACTGATTTACCACTATCATTTTGGTGTTATGCTTTAGAGACGACTGCATTCACTTTAAATAGGGCACCATCGAAATCTGTTGAGACGGCGTCTTATGAACTGTGGTTTGGCAAGAAACCAAAGTTGTCGTTTCTTAAAGTTTGGGGCTGTGATGCTTATGTGAAAAAGATTCAACCTGATAAGCTCGAACCAAAATCAGAGAAATGCTTCTTCATAGGATACCCAAAGGAAACTGTTGGGTACACCTTCTATCATAGATCCGAAGGGAAGATATTCGTTGCTAAGAATGGATCCTTTCTAGAGAAGGAGTTTCTCTCGAAAGAAGTGACTGGGAGGAAAGTTGAACATGATGAGGTAATTGTACCTTCTCCCGAATTGGAAAGTAGTTCATCACAAAAATTAGTTCCAGTGGTTCCTGCACCAATTAGTGAGGAAGCTAATGATGATGATCATGAAACTTTAGATCAAGTTACTACCGAACCTCGTAGGTCTTCCAGAATACGATCTGCACCAGAGTGGTACGGTAATCCTGTTCTGGAAGTCATGTTACTAGACCATGATGAACCCCTACGAACTATGAGGAAGCGATGATGAGCCTAGATTCCACGAAATGGTTTGAGGCCATGAAATCTGAGATGGGATCCATTTATGAGAACAAATTGTGGACTTTGATGGACTTGCCCGATGATCGGCAAGCCATAGAAAATGAATGGATCTTTAAGAAGAAGACTGATGCTGATGGTAATGTTACTGTCTACAAAGCTCGACTTGTTGCGAAAGATTTTCGACAAGTTCAAGGAGTTGACTACGATGAGACCTTCTCACCCGTAGCGATGCTTAAGTCTGTCCGAATCATGTTAGCAATTGCCGCATTTTATGATTATGAATTGGCAGATGGATGTCAAAACTGCATTCCTTAATGGATTTTTGGAAGAAGAGTTGTATATGATGCAACCAGGAGGTTTTTTGATCCAAAGGGTGCTAACAAAGTGTGCAAGCTCCAGCGATCCATTTATGGACCGGTGCAAGCCTCTCGGAGTTGGAATAAATGCTTTGATAGTGTGATAAAAGCATATCACTACTGGAATCTGGCAATTTGCCGTCAGCCACATCTTTGCCGTCTGCCAGCTGACGACAAAGAGGCTCTTTGCCGTCCGCTTCCACAAAGCTGACGGCAAAGAAAGGGCTGATGGCAAAATGGGTATTTGCCATCAGCTGATTCTTTGCCGTCAGCCAGCCGACGACAAAGAGCTGGAAGGCAGACGACAAAGGGCCAGGTGGGCCCCACAGGGCACGGCGTGGCTAGGTCAGGTTCTTTGCCGTCCGCCAGCGGACGGCAAAGTGGAGATGTAGGCCAGCCCTAAACGGTCGCCCTCTTTGCCGTCTGCTAGCAGACGACAAAGAAGGCCCACTTAACGGGCTGCGCCGTCTCCCCTCTCTCTCTTTCTCTGTCTCCCCTCCCCCGCGCGCCCGCCTCTCTCCTTCCCCGCCTGCCAGCCCCGCCCCCCGGACCCAGCCCCTGCCGCCGTCCAGCCCTCCCCCCCGCGAAGAGGAACCCCGCCGTGCCCCGTCGCCGGAGAGGCCAACGTCGGGCCGCCCCGGTGCCGGACCCCTCCCCACGGCCCTGCGCTGCCCCGGCCCGTTGCCGCCCTCCTCCCCGCGGCCCCTGCGCTGCCACACCCCATCGGCCGACCTCGCCCTCCACCGGCGATCCCCTGCAGGTTTGTTCTTCCCCCCTTTTTTTAGTATAGTTTTTTTTAGTTTCTTTTAGTTTACTTTTAGTTTTAGTTTTACTTTTAGTTTTATTTTTAGTTTAGTTTTATTTTAGTTTAGTTTAGTTTATTTAGATTAGTTTTAGTTTTAGTTTAGAAGAAGAAGAGGAGTAGAAGTAGGAGGAGGAGGGAGGAAGAAGAAGAAGAAGAAGAAGAAGAAGAAGAAGAAGAAGAAGACCCTAAATAGCAAGTATCGTTGGTGCGAGATACATGTGGCCGTCGGTGTCGAACACAACATCCACATCCCACAAATGACGCCGACGTCCGGCGTCCCAAAGCACCGGGCGCCGGCTTCACTTGTGGGATGTGGATCTAGTGTTCAACGCCGAGCGCCACATGTATCTCGCACGGATGATACTTGCTATTTAGGTTAATTATTAGGGGTTAATTAGGGGGTTCCTCGGTGTCAATGGTACCCTAAATAGTAAGTATCGTCAGTGCGAGGTACATGTGGCTGTCGGTGTCGAATACTACATCCACGTCCCACAAGTGACACAAAGGTCCTGCGTCCAGCAGTAACAGTTCTCAGCATCAATGGCAGCCGAACACCATTGCAAAAAAAATTGGCAGCCTCAGAGATGAAGATTGAAAGCTAAGTGTTGAAACTTGAAACACCCAAACTAACTCAAGTCGGTTTGGTTGTTTGAAAATTTCGAAACTTGGCTTTAATTCTCATCGCAGAGGCTGCCAGACAAATTTGCCAAGGTGTTCGACCGTCATCGGCCACCAGAACTATTGTTGCGGGACGCCGGGCACCGGCTTCACTTGTGGGATGTGGATGTAGTGTTCAACGCCGACGGCCTCATGTACCTTGCACCCATGGTAGTTGCTATTTAGTTTACCCGGGGACGAGCGGGTTAGAGGGTTGCTCGGTGTCGATGGTACCGTAAATAACAAGTATCGTTAGTGCGAGGTACATGTTGCCGTCGGTGTCCAATACTTGCTACGTTACTCATCTTTCGATTTAAATATGCAGTTATTTCGTCATTGCAAGGGTCTAGTGTTCGACGAGCTCCGCCCCTGTGTTCGTTGGTGAGCACAAATGACATCTCCTCCTCCCCCCATCATTTGCTCTATTCCAGTCTTCATGCTGATGAAACTTGCTAGCTATATGTGTCAATCATCAGTATGCGTAACCACTATGCGTCTCCCGTTCGAAAGGGTTACATCTATAAATATGCATGCATTTGCATATTTATAATCGTGATTCTTTCGAATTGTCCAACCTTATCCATGAATAGCCTGAGTATGTGTAGATTGGGTTCGTTTTCCCATATGCTCAGCTCCGGATCCAATGCAGAATTTCGTCAGTGCCTCCCTGTTGTTCTTCGGGTACACATCCTCTCTGCTTATTGCCGAGACGTGTATCAGGAGAACAGCAGGGAGGTGCTGCCGAAATTTTGCGTCGAATCTGGAGCAGAGCATGGGAAAATGAACTCGATCTACACATACTCGGGTGGGATTAGGACCTATCCTTACCTATTAGCGTGTAGGTTGCATGGACGTAATAAAACTAACAAACTCCATTAACTGATGGATATGGTTTGCCTAATTATGTATATATTTCTTGTGTGTCCAGTAGGAAGTCAATATGAGTGATCGTGCGTGGATGTACACCGGTTACACTAGTCAGTATGTTTGGACCGAGGAATGGTTAACAAAAATTAAGGGGTTTGTTAGAGCCGCATTTGCAAATGGTCAGGAATTTAGCTGGTGCCCCTGTGCCCGGTGCGACAACTATAATCAGAGGGACGAGCTTCAAATGCGTAAACACTAGCAGAAGTATGGTTTCACGTATGGTTACACGGTCTGGACATTACATGGTGAGTCTGCCCAATGTGCCAGAGCCGAGGTGGTTCGTCGTCGCACTGACGAGTATGGTACCAGGACCGCAGACATGGTGCAAGACTTTGATGATGCTCGGGACTCGGACGAGGAGATGGAGGAATCTGCAAAGGCCTTCATTGAAATGTTGGAGTCCTCAAAACATCCTCTCCATGAGCCCACTTAGCTTTGTCAGCTGGATGCCATCTCACAAATAATGGCTTTGAAGGCTCAATTCAACTTGGGCAAAGAATGCTACGACGCGATGATGACAGTTTTCGGACGATTTCTACCCAAAGGCCATGTGCTACCTCCAAACCTATACCAGTCAGACAAAATCCTCCGTGCGCTTAAGATGCCCTATGAGAAGATACATGCCTATGAGAAAGGATGTGTCTTATTTAGGCTTCAGTATGAGGACTTGAACTATTGTCCCATTTGCAATTCTTCCAGGTATGTTGTGGTAGACAACGGTATGGGTGAGAAGATGCAAACCAAAATACCCATTAATGTTCTTCGGTATATGCCAATTATACCAAGACTTCAATGTCTTTTCATGGTCGAAGAGACGGCCAGACATATGACATGGCACAAAATGAGCAAAAGAACCAAACTAGATGCAGATGGGAATGTGATGATGGTGCACACATCGGACGGTGAAGCGTGGAAGCGCTTTGATGCATTACATAAGGGAAAAAGGCAGATCCAAGGCATCCTCGAGTCGCCGTCAGCACAGATGGGTTCAGTGTGTTTGGACAGAAG
>NC_041383.1:416489918-416526454 GCF_002162155.2 Triticum dicoccoides
AGATTATGGAAATAAAGAACATTTTCCTGACGTTGATAATTCTAGGGCCCAACTATCCGGGGAAGAATATGAATGTGTACATGCAGCCGCTTAAGGACGAATTGCAAGAAGCTTGGGATAATGGTGAGGGAGTCCTGGATTAGGGGGTATCCGGACAGCCAGACTATACACATCGTCCGGACTATTGGTGCGTGAAGATACAAGACTCAAGACTTCGTCTCGTGTCCTAATGGGACTCTCCTTTGCGTGGAAGACATGCTTGGCGATCCGGGTATTGTGTTTCCCTCCTTGTAACCGACTCCATGTAAACCCTAGCCCTCTCTGGTGTCTATATAAACCGGAGAGGATGGTCCTTAGAAGCCGATCACAATTACAATCATACCGTCATAGGCTAGCTTCTAGGGTTTAGCCTCTACGATCTCGTGGTAGATCTACTCTTGTACTACTCATATCTTCAATATTAATCAAGCAGGAAGTAGGGTTTTACCTCCATCGAGAGGGCCCGGACCTGGGTAAACATCGTCCCTTGCTTCCTGTTACCGTCAGCCTAAGACGCACAGATCGGGACCCCCTACCCGAGATCCGCCGGTTTTGACACCGACATTGGTGCTTTCATTGAGAGTTCCTCTCTGTCGTCGCTGCAAGGCTCGATGGCTCGTCTCGTTTTCAAGGACAACATCACCTCTGGGGGAGCGCTGGCTGTTAGCCAAACTCTCTGACTTGGCGGCTTCATTATGGCCGCCCCATCGGCTCTCGCGCCAACGATGGCCTCTCAGGTCATCATGCATAACATTCGCATCAATTCGGAGCTTGCCGAACAGATGGATCCGATAGAGCTCTCCTCCCTTAATGAGCTCTTGGATCGCATCGCCGCTTTGGGAGTCGCTACGGACTATGACCGGATTGGGCTTAAACCCGACCAAAGGGACTTTAGATCCCCGCCGGCCACCCATGAGATAGCGGTAGTGGAGGAACCCCATATGGATTACCCCTCAATTTTGAGGACGAATCGTGTCTGGATCACCGAGCTCCCTGAGCCGAACTCCCGCTCGAGGGAAGACATGGCCTAGATCCCGGACTTAGGATTGGATATTCGGCCGGAAAAATTGGGCAGCATCCCGGATCCCGAGCTATCGAACTCAGAGGCTCCCCTGCCCCTAGGCGCTAGGCCGGATCAGAATCCGGACTCAGCCATGGGCACCTATCTGTGCTTAAGCCGTCTCTCCCATATCAGACAAGAGCCCCATGATACAGTACATCGCTACTGGGCCAGATTCCTCCTTGTGTTACATAAGGTCAAGGATTGTCGCGAGGAGGACGCAGTCTCACTTTTCTGCAAAAATTGTACGGACAAAGGACTCCTTAATGCTATAAGTCACCGTGACATAGTACACCTTGCTGACTTAGAAACCATAGTACAAAAATATTGTGCAATGGAAAGCGCCTGGAAAACCCAATCAGAATTTTGGGATAGCCCGGCTCTCACCAAAACCTTTGTTCGAGCTAAACGGGCGAACTCTCGAAGGTCGGCCGATCCAATCCCCAAGAAGTCGAAACCCGCCACAAGGCGTGGAACCGTATTGGAAGAATGGCTCAATGGGCCATGTAAACTTCACAGTACGCCGGACACAACACCAACCCATAGCCTTAGGGCATGTTGGATACTCCGACAGGTAGCCAAAAGTGGCGAGGATCTCCTTGTAAGCCATAAAGCAGAACGACATCCCGCCAAAGAACACAATACGGTACTAACAGTCTTAGAGACTTTCGCCTCAAACAATAGGCGCAAGCGAGCTCATCGAAGCCCCGCTGGAATCTGCCATGTGGCAAAAATAAATCCATGGAACGACACTGCTATAACTTTCAATGCCAGTGACGAACCTCAATTCCAGACCGTCCGGGCACCAGCCGCTCTGGTCCTTAGCCCAATAGTGGATGGCTTTCGGCTCTCTAAAGTACTCATGGACGGCGAAAGCGGATTAAATTTGATCTACGAAGAAACACTCAAGAAGATGGAAATTGATAAAAGCTGCATTGAACAAAGCGGCACAATCTTCAGGGGAATTATCCCTAGTCAGGAAGCACGGTGTGCGGGAAAAATCACACTCGATGTGGTATTCGGCACCTCGAAGAATTACGGGTCGAAAGAAATCACATTCCAAGTGGCGCCTTTCAGCAGCGGATACCACACCCTTCTAGGGCGGGACCCGTTTGCAAGCTTTCAAGCTATACCCCATTACGGGTACATGAAGCTTAAAATGCTCGGACCCAACGGAATCATCACTCTAGCCAGTGATCCCGACGTTGCACTCCGTGCTGAAAACAAAACCGCGGCACTAGCCTTGGAAGCATTATCTGAAGCCCTAGCAGCCGAAGAATTAACAACACTGCGCGCCATCGTGGACAGGGACGACGTGATACTCGACAAGCGACCCAAGTCCACCTCATTTAAACCCGCAGACGAGATAGTCAAATTCCAAGTCCACCCAACGGACCCCACGAATATAGCTTCCATCGGAACACAGTTGAGCCCCGCAATGGACGTCGCACTGCAAGACTTCTTATGCGAGAATTGGGACATTTTCTCCTGGCACCCATCGGACATGCCAGGCATCCCACGCAGATTGGCCGAACACAGCATCAACATACTAAAAGGATACAAACCTGTCAAACAAACTCTAAGGCGGTTTTCAGAGCCCAAACGGCAAGCCATGGGGGAAGAGCTAGCCAAGCTACTTGAGGCCGGATTCATCAGAGATATCAAGCATCCGGATTGGCTGGCAAATCTGGTAATGGTACCAAAGAAGGACAAATCCTGGCACCTGTGCGTCGACTTCAAAGACCTCAACAAGGCCTGCTCCAAGGATCCCTTTCCACTCCCTCGCATCGATCAAATCATCGATGCCACAGCAGGACACGACTCGCTGTGTTTCCTCGACGCATACTCTGGATACCATCAAATAAAGATGGCAGAGTCCGACGAAGCTGCAACAGCTTTCATAACGCCATATGGCCCCTTCTGCTTCAACACTATGCCTTTCAGGCTTAAGAATGCTGGCACAACCTATCAACGCATGATTCAAACATGCCTGGAAAAGCAAATCTGCAAAACAGTGGAGGCATATGTGGACGACATGGTTATAAAAACAAGACACGTCGAAACCCTAATAGATGACTTGAGGCTTATGTTCAATAACCTCCAAACATACGACATCAAGCTGAACCCGGAAAAATGTGTTTTCGGTGTCCCCTCTGGAAAACTGCTGGGCTTCATTGTTTCCAATAGAGGAATTGAAGCGAATCCGGCAAAAATCCGAGCTCTGTTGCAATTGGCTATACCAACAGACATCAAGCACATCCAGAAACTAGCTGAATGCGTGGCTGCTTTGAGCCGCTTTATCTCCAGGTTAGGAGAAAAGGCATTGCCTCTTTACCGCCTTCTTCGGCGCACCGAACACTTCATGTGGACCGATGCAGCCGCGACCGGACTCGACGAAATAAAGACCTTATTGGCCAATAATCTAGTCCTAACAGCGCCAAACATCGGCGAACCCATGCTGCTGTACATAGCTGCAACACATCAAGTTGTAAGCGCAGTACTCGTTGTCGAACGAGAGGTTGACCGATACAAATTCCCGCTACAGAAGCTGGTTTATTACGTATCCACGGTCCTCACCCCATGCAAATCCTGATACCCACACTATTAAAAAATGGCATACGCTGTCTTCATGGCATCCCGAAAGCTACGACACTACTTTCAAGAGTGTTCGGTTACGGTGGCCTCTGAAGTACCACTAAACGATATAATAAATAACTGCGATGCTACGGGCCGGATTGCTAAATGGGCCATCGAGCTCCTTCCGTTTGACATAACATACAAGCCTCGGCGGGCCATCAAGTCGCAAGTATTAGCTGACTTTGTCGCCGAATGGACGGAAACCGAACTCCCTAAAGAGTACGGCGCGTACTCTAACTGGATCATGCACTTCGACGGCTCTAAAATGCTGGCCGGATTGGGAGCAGGTGTAGTCCTGACGTCTCCCACCGGAGACACGGTCCAGTATGTCCTCCAGATACTATACACAGACTCCAACAACGCAGCCGAATACGAGGCTCTGTTGCACGGTCTTCGGATGGCAGTCTCTATGGGAATTCAACGCCTAGATGTGTGTGGGGATTCAAACCTCGCAATATCACAAATAAACGGAGACTTTGATGCCAAGGATCCGAAAATGGCGGCCTGCCGTAATGCCGTTCTCAAAATGTCAGCTCGGTTCGAGGGGCTCGAATTCCACCATGTGGCTCGAGAAAACAATCAAGCGGCAGACGTCCTTGCCCGCATCAGTGCTAAACGCGACCCTGTCCCACCTAACATATTCCTGGAGAGGCTGTTCAATCCATCCGTGCTATGGGAAGGGGAGTCCGGCAATACTAGCACGGATCCGAATACATCCCCAGATTCCGAACTATCAGACATAATCGGAGGCTCTACCACCGAAATAACATCTTCGGACCACGAAATCATGGTTGTAATCGCCCCGTGGTCTGAGCCTTTCTTGGCCTACCTAAATAGGCAGGATCTCCCCGAAGACCAAAATGAAGCACGCTGCATCGTCCGGCATTCTAAAGCTTACAAAGTCCATGAAGGGGAACTCTATAAGTAAAGTGCGACAGGAGTGCTCCAAAGGTGCATCTCCGAGGAGGAAGGGTGGCAGCTCTTGGCTGAAATCCATGCCGGACTAGGCGGCCACCAAGCCGCGGCTCGAGCACTAGTCAGCAAGGCCTTCTGTACAGGCTTCTACTGGCCGACGGCCCAAGCAAACGCACAGGACCTTGTCGAACACTGCGTCGGTTGCCAGCTCTTTGCCAATCAGAGTCATATGCCCCCTACCGCTCTCCAAACAATCCCCATAACTTGGACCTTCGCGGTTTGGGGGCTGGATATGGTTGGACCCCTTAAAGGGGGAAGCCACAAGAAAAAATACTTATTGGTCATGGTAGACAAGTTCACCAAATGGATAGAAGCCAAACCAGTCAAAACGGCCGAATCCGGACCAGTAATAGACTTTATATCCGGGGTCGCACACTGATACGGTGTCCCCCACAACATCATTACCGATAATGGCTCAAATTTCACAGTCGATGAAGTGAAATCTTGGTGCGGCAAAATGGGCATTAAGCTCGACTATGCTTCCGTCTACCATCCTCAAACAAACGGCCAGGTCGAATGGGCAAACGGTCTCATCATGAGCGGCATCAAACCCAGACTAGTGCGATCCTTGACAGAGTCACACACGCAATGGGTCGAGGAGCTCGACTCCGTACTCTGGGGTTGTGGACCACGCCAAGTTGCACTACCGGATATACACCATTTTTATGGTGTACGGCACGGAAGCAGTACTACCCTGCGACATAATACATGATTCGCCACGCGTACGCATGTACGAAGAGAAGGAAGCCGAGTTAGATCGGCAGGATAACTTGGACGCCCTGGAGGAGGAGCGCGACATCACGAATGACCGCTCTGCATTCTATCAGCAACAGGCTCGACGATACCAAAGCAGAGAGGTGCGGGCCAAAACTTATAATATTGACGAGCTCGTTCTACGCTTACCGGAGAAGAAGAAGGACAAGCTCAAACCCAAGTGGGAAGGTCCCTTCGTCATTGACAAAGTTCTCACCGGAGGAGCGTACCGCTTACGTAATGCGTCCGATAACAGACTCGAGCCGAACCCATGGAACGCGGCCAGACTCCGGAGATTCTACGCCTAGCGCCAAAATCAGTGTTTGTCTCCTTACCTCCTCCTTTTTAATTATGCTCCCTCCCTTTTCCTTTCTCGACCTTTTTTCTCTTCACACAAAGTATTTAATACAATACGGACTCCCGGATTACTCCGGCTGCACTATGTGTGTAAGCAATATCTGGGGGCTTCCTATACGGAAGCTAAACATAATTACTCTAAAGGCTTTTTGCCCATCACATATGCATTTCTTTTTCCATGTGTGCCTTTTCTTCACCATTATGCATTGATATGACTTAAGATGTGGCCAAGCTGGGTTGCCTGGCTCTTGTGTTTATGCCCTACATTCCCGTTAATTCGGCTAGGGCATAAGGGGAGCACCTCTGCGATTGTTACTGCCGGTTCAGCCGGATGTGTACCTCAGACTAGGTGAAGCCGAAAGCTAGCTTCCTTAAGAGAATATTCAGTCGGTGAACAAAAGATGTCTTCGTTTATTATAACATAAATCCCCAGAAGTTTTTGTATCTTGCGCCTTTGTTCGCAGTCCGGACATGTGCATCGTCGCATACGTACCCAGGGAAAGGAACCCCTAGCGGAACTATTCTCCCTGGAAGATGTTTCTTACTATCTATGTAATATAACATAACTAGTTGGGTACTTGTCTGTTCAAGCACTTATGACCCCTACGCCTAGTTTCCACGCATACCCCGGTTCTGAATAACTGAGCGGGTATTCGAAAACACCACGAACTGTCGGATCCGGGGGGCTGAAGCGAAAAGGTCCGCCATGACAAATGATTTTAATCCGGCTAGGGAATACTAATGTACATTGATTTACACAGTCACTTGGACTGACTATATTACTCCTCTATACCATCCAACAGGCTATCTAGCTTACAATCCTGTTGGGAATACTTGGCGGCTAACGCTACCTGGTCATATACCAGACTCACAGGAATTCTTGCCCATCTGGCCCCGCCGGTCCGACTTCGGCCATATGGTTCGGGTCCAGCTTGGTGTAGCACGTCTTCACCATAGCCCAGGCTTCTCTTGCACCTTGCCGGCAGGCTGGCATCTTCCACAACCGGAAGCACCGCGGTGCTCCTTGAAGCATGTCCACAAGCTCCCCCATGCCATTCGGCAAGAAGCTTGATGGCCACAAGGCCTGAGCAACGCTCTACATCACCTGTCGAGCTCGCTTGTGCAGTTGTGAGAGTTCTTGCAGTAAATCGCCTGTAGATGCTGGCATCTCCTCCTCAGGGCGACCCGTTAACATTCCTACAAGCAAAATTATTTCAACATACTTCCTCGCTGAACTATGCTACAGTTCGTCTAGGCACTTACCATAAATGCCGCGTTGAAGCCTTTTGTTCTCCTTCACGGAGTCTACCAGCTGCGCACGGATGTCTTTCAATTCCACGTCCAGCCAAACATTGGTGTCTTGAAGATTATTCTTCTCTTGCTTAACTTGCGTAGAATGCGCTCGCGAGCCTTTAGCTGCCTCTGGAGATGCGACTCGTCATCCCTTCCGCCCTCCGGATTCACCCCGGGGTTATCTGCAGAATTTTCTGTTAGACTCGTCATACCAGCCACTTACTAACTGGTGCATTTTCGTACAATCGAGACAAATGTTACCAGACGAGGCCTTCTGGGATTCCTCTAACTTGGCAATCGTGGCCCTCAGCTGGGTCTTGCACTCCTCCAGCTCCCGAGACAATTGCTCATTCTTATCTACAAGAACCTGTGCATAAGTTGATCCTTAAAACAGTTGTTCCAACCGTTTCAAGTCTCAGGGGCTACTTCTATACATGCTTATCAAACATTCTTACCCGTATATCTTTGGTATACTGGTCCGTCGCTCGGGCAAGCCCGCCTCGAGCATCTCGGATGTATGTGTCTCCCGAATTGAAAGCATTAAATGCCTCTTCAGAAAAGATGTTGTTGCAAAGCACGGCCCGTCGACGCTGGTGATTCATGGCGCTCTCTACTTCGGAATTCGTGGCAGAGAGCATATCTGCGTCCTTTGTCGGAGGACTATGCGGCATCGGCCCCACGTCCTCCTCCTCTCTTGAAGCCGGTTCTGGAATCCGACTGGTGGAGGCGTGATTGGCAGGATCCTCGGCTATAGTCCGGATACTCCTCTTCCTGCCAGGACGTGAAGGGCGCTGTTATACTTCAAATACAATAATTACAGGACAGGTTTTTGCCTTACCTCTGTAGCGGCGTTTCGACCCTAATCGCCTTCCTCTTGAGCCTGCCCGATCCGGACGCCTGTGGCTGATGGGTCCCTAGGGGCTCGGCCCTGCGCTCTGACCATCGTCTCTGCAAAAACACGACACTTCAGGGGTAAGGCATGACATCAGGAAAGAATCCTCTTCGGAGAATAGAGTCTTCGGCTTGGCTTACACGCGACGTAGGTAGCAATCCGGGATAATCGGCAGTAATAGCCACTAAGGCGCCATCGCAGCTCGCCCAATAAAATATCCTGTTGACAAGCTCCATGGTCGTATCCGGATCTTCTTCGAGTCCTGGATCTAGGGCCCTTTCGGGGTCCTCTGGCTGTGGGGAAGGGTGGGAGATTCCTTCTACGGCCCTCCTCAGTTCCTGCTCGGAAATATCGAGGCAGATAATCTTAGTGAAGAATGCCACAATAAGTGAAGCGGGGAAATGAATGATGACTTACCCAGTTTGGGGGATTGTACATGGAGAATCTATCCCGCGGTTTGATGTGAAGGAAGTCTTCCTCTTCTCCTTTGTATAAATCGGACAGTATCCTTGCCAGAGCAGTGGCGGAGTCCGGACCCTTATGGCCACAGCGGGTGGCATCGTCTTCCCCGTTGAAGTGCCACATGGGCTTGCCCCGATATTGAAGCGGTTGCACTCCCAGCATTATACATATTGCCATAACCTCGACTATCGTCAGTACGGATTTGGCCAGTAACTTTATCCTGCTCATCACGAAGTGTATTTCCCTGGTATCCTCCTCTTGGGGGCCTCGGGGGCACCAGCTTAGACGTTCCCTCGGCGGGGTGTTACTGAACTTGGGGAGACCTATCTGGACTGGATCCGGAAGGGGAACGTCATCAATGTAGAACCACTCTGAAGGCCAGTTCTCTGGTGCCTTTTTGGGAGTGCTGGATAGGTATCCGGTCTCGGCAATACGCCATACTTCGGCCCCGCCCACTTGACATAAGGATTCTCCCTGGTTGCGGGGGACAAGGCAGAACAACTTCTTCCATAACCCAAAGTGAGCCTCACAGCCTAGAAATAGCTCACAAAGGGCGACGTACCCTGCTATATGTAGTACGGAGGCAGGATTAAAGTTGTGCAACTGGAGGCCGTAGAACTCCAGGATCCCGCGAAGGAACGGGTGGATAGGAAACCCGACGCCCCTTAACAGATGCGGGATGAGGCATATTCGCTCCTCTGGGGACGGATTAGGAGATCCCTCCGCCTGTTCCCCGCCGTTATAGGTGGCTATTCCGGCTCGGACGGGGACCATGAACGCCGGTGGGAGAAACCCTTGGGTTTGTAACTCTATCAAACGGCTATGAGGAACTGAACACTCTTCCCAATCCCCCGGCTTGGAGCGAGGAGAGCGAGCAGAAGAGCTGCGACGACCGGCCATGTTGGAATGGTTTTTCCGGGGGCGCTCTGTTGGATGCTTGCTTGAGGGGGAAGAGTGAGGTTTGGGTCTGAGAATCCCTGTCTCTTCAAATAGACGGCTAGCCCGAAGGATCGAGGGTGGCAAATGCAAAAATGCCTCGGCTCCTCGCATTCGCTCGACATGTGGAAATGGTCATTATTGAGGCGCTGAAGCCGAGGAGTACATCATTGATGAGAATCCGGACACTATTCATCATAACAGGTACTTTGGAGTATTCGGAGATGGAACCCGCCTTGCAATGCCGAAGACAAGACTGCGCGCCGGACTCATCGTCATTGAAGCCTGGTTCAGGGGCTACTGAGGGAGTCCTAGATTAGGGGGTATCCGGACAGCCGAACTATACACATCGTCCTGACTATTGGTGCGTGAAGTTACAAGACTCAAGACTCCGTCCCGTGTCCGGATGGGACTCTCCTTTGCGTGGAAGACAAGCTTGGCAATCCGGATATTGTGTTTCCTTCCTTGTAACCGACTCCATGTAAACTCTAGCCCTCTCCGGTGTCTATATAAACCGGAGAGGATGGTCCTTAGAAGGCCGATCACAATTACAATCATACCATCATAGGCTAGCTTCTAGGGTTTAGCCTCTACGATCTCGTGGTAGATCTACTCTTGTACTACTCATATCTTCAATATTAATCAAGCAGGAAGTAGGGTTTTACCTCCATCGAGAGGGCCTGAACCTGGGTAAACATCTCTGCCCCTTGCTTCATGTTACCATCAGCCTAAGACGCACAGATCGAGACCCCCAACCCGAGATCCACCGGTTTTGACACCAACAATGGGTTCAAGACATACGACGCCTTTAGCAAATAGAACTTCATAATGTGTGTCTGGTACATGTACTCGACGCATGACTTGCCGGCGTATGTGCCATTCGTTGGTTGGTGTGTGCATGGAAGGTTCCCGTGCCCCACATGCAAGGGATACTTAGCTTATTTTCCTCCTAAATGGCATAATTACCTAAGTTACATAAAAAATGAGCTATACTTAGCTTATTCAGTTCATTTATGACATACTTAGCATACTTAGGTCAAAAATGGCATGATAATCTTTGTTACCTCCAAAATGATATAGACTTAGCTTATTTTCCTCGAAAATGACATAATAACCTTACTAAGCTCCAAAATAACCTATTTACCTAGCTTAGCTCTAAAATGACCTACACTTAGCATTTTTACCTATCTTAGCAATAAAATGGCATTTTTACTTACCTTAGTTAGAAGAAGAAGAAGATAAAGAAGAGGAGAGGAGAAAAGAAAGAGAAGAAAAAATCTTGTTCTTCTTCTTCTTCTTCTTCTTCTTCTTCTTCTTCTTACTTTCTTCTTCTAACTTTCTTCTTTCCCTATGTGCAGATTTGCTTTAGATGAGGAAGCTTGCGTAGATGGAGTCTACTCTTCTCTTTATGCTTCCTTTTTGTTTTGATTTTGTAGGATGAACAATGTGAAACTTGCTACCTATATATGCATGTATGGATGAAACCATTGTATGCTTGTTGTTGGATATGTTGGCTAGCTATATATGTTGCATATGGACTTTTGATTTGCTATGTATATGTGTTGGATGATCATATCCATATGGCAGTGATATGATTTGGTATGTATATGTGTTGGTATGCTTGTCGAAAGTATTTTCATATGTGTGTCTATATATATATATATATCTGTGAAATTCTGTGAAATTGAATGAATTTAAGAAAAAACATAAAAAACAAGGGCTATACAGGATCTTTGTCGTCTGCTAGCGGACGGCAAAGCACTTTGCCGTCCGCTAGCAGATGGCAAAGAGGACACGTGGCAGTCACCTGTGCAAACTGGCAACACTGGCTGCCTATTTGGTCATTTTCCCGTCTGCAAGCGGACGACAAAGTGACCAAATAGGCCAGGCAAACAAGGCCATCTATGCCGTCTGCTGGCAGACGGCATAGCTGGCCACGTGGCAGCTTCCCATTGCTTCCGTAGCTAAGCTCTTTGTCATCCGTCAGCGGACGGCAAAGAGCGTCGTTAACCCCCTAACGGCTCTCACCCCACACCACTGTTGTCCGTCGTCGTTGCCGTCTGTTGGCCTCGGATGGCGGACGACACAATCCTTTGTCGTCCGTTTCTACGAAGCGGGCGGCAAAGAAGGCCTTTGCTGGCATGTGTTCAGCCAGATGGTTTGTCGTTCGCTGGCTGACGGCAAAGGCTTTTGCTGTCCGTGATCAATGCCTTTGTCGTCCGCCATGGCGGACATCAAAGAAGGTGATTCAAGTAGTGTATGGTTTTATACAGACTATTGGAGAATCCTGCATTTACAAGAAAGTGAGTGGGAGCTCTGTAGCATTTCTAATATCATATGAGGATGACATATTGTTGATTGGAAATGATGTAGAATTTCTGGATAGCATAAAAGGATACTTGAATAAGAGTTTTTTCAATAAAAGACCTCGGTGAAGCTGCTTACATATTGGGCATCAAGATCTATAGAGATAGATCAAGACGCTTAATTGGACTTTCACAAAGCACATCCCTTGATAAAGTTTTGAAGAAATTCAAAATGGATCAGTCAAAGAAAGGGTTTTTGCCTGTGCTACAAGGTGTAAAGTTGAGTCAGACTCAATGTCCGACCACTGCAGGAGATAGAGAGAAAATGAAAGTCATTCCCTATGCTTCAGCCATAGGTTCTATCATGTATGCAATGCTGTGTACCAGACCTGATTTGTGCCTTGCTATAAGTATAGCAGGGAGGTACCAAAGTAATCCAGGAGTGGAGCACTCGACATCGGTCAAGAACATCCTAAAATACCTGAAAAGGACTAAGGATATGTTTCTCGTTTATGGAGGTGACAAAGGGCTCCTCCTTAATGGTTACGTCGATGCAAGCTTTGACACTGATCTGGATTACTCTAAGTCGCAATCCGGATACGTATTTATATTGAATGGTGGAGCTGTCACTTGGTGCAGTTCCAAGCAAAGCGTCGTGGCGGGGTCTACGTGTGAAGCGGAGTACATAGCTGCTTCGGAAGCAGCAAATGAAGAAGTAGGGTCCGCACGCTTAATGTTCGATGACAATTTGTCTTATGAGTTATGTCTTTTTGATGACCGAAGTTTGTTCGGAGTCCTGGATGAGATCACGGACATGACGAGGAGTCTCGAAATGGACGAGACATAAAGATTGATATATTGGAAGACTGTGTCCAAACACCTAAAAGGTTTCGGAAAGGTTCAAACATATTTCGAGGAACCGAGGGGTTACCGGAACCCCCCGGGAAGTTATGGGCCTAGATGGGCCATAAGGGAGTAGGATAGGGAAGGCCACAAGGTGACGCGCGTCCCTCCCCATAGCAGTCCGAATTAGACTAGGGAGAGGGGGCACGGCTCCCTCTTTCCTTCCCCTCTCCCTCTCCTTCCCTCCTTCCCCCTCTTGGAATAGGAAAGGGTTGGGGGCAAATCCTACTAGGTTTGGAGTCCTAGTAGGACTCCCCCCTGGAGCGCCTCCCCCTTGCTCGGCCTCCTCCTCCTTCCTCCTTTATATACGGGGGCAAGGGGCACCCCAAGGCACAACAGACAATCTCTTAGCCATGTGCGGTGCCCCCCTCCATAGTTTAACACCTCGGTCATATCGTCATAGTGCTTAGGTGAAGCCCTGTGCCGGTAACATCATCAACACTGTCGCAACACCGTCGTGCTGACAGAACTCTCCCTCATCCTGAGCTGGATCAAGAGCTCGAGGGACGTCATCATGCTGAACGTGTGCTGAACACAGAGGTGCCGTATGTTCGGTACTTGGATCGGTTGGATCATGAAGACGTTCAACTACATCAACCGCGTTACTAAACGCTTCTGCTCGGTCTACGAGGTTACATAGACACACTCTCCCATCTCGTTGCTATGCATCTCCTAGATAGATCTTGCGTGATCGTAGGAATTTTTTTGAATTACTATGTTCCCAACAATTCCCTATGCCTCAGCCATAGGTTCTACCATGTGTGCTATGCTGTGTAATAGACCTGATGTGTGCCTTGCCATAAGTCTGGCAGGCAGGTACCAAAGTAATCCAGGAGTGGATCACTGGACAGCAGTCAAGAACATCCTGAAGTACCTGAATAGGACCAAGGATATGTTTCTCGTTTATGGAGGCGACAAAGAGCTTGTCATAAATGGTTACATCAATGCTAGTTTTGGCACTGATCCAAATGACTCTAAGTCACAAACCGGATACGGTTTTATTTTGAATGGTGGAGGTGTCAGTTGGTGCAGTTCCAAGCAAGGCGGCGTGGCGGGATCTACGTGTGAAGCATAGTACATAGCTGCTTCGGAAGCAGCAAATGAAGGAGTCTGGATGAAGGAGTTCATATTCGATCTAGGTGTAGTGCCTAGTGCATCGGGTCCAATGAAAATCTTTTGTGACAATACTGGAGCAATTGCCTTAGCAAAGGAAGCTAGATTTCACAAAAAGAACCAAACACATCAAGAGACGCTTCAACTCCATCCGTGATCAAGTCAAGGAGGGAGACATAGAGATTTGCAAAATACATACATATCTGAATATAGCAGACCCGTGGACTAAGCCTCTTCCACGAGAAAAACATGATCATCACCAAGACTTCATGGGTGTTAGAATCATGATCAACACCAACACTAGTGCAAGTGGGAGACTGAAGGAAATATGCCCTAGAGGCAATAATTAAGTTGTTATTTTATATTTCTTTATTCATGATAAATGTTTATTTTTCATGCTAGAATTGTATTGATCAGAAACCTAAATACATGCATGAACACTATGTCCCTAGTGAGCCTCTACTTGACTAGCTCGTTGATCAAAGATGGTTAAGGTTTCCTAACCATGGACATTTGTTGTCATTTTATAATGGTATCACATCATTAGGAGAATGATGTGATGGACAAGACCCATCCGTTAGCTTAGCATAATGATCGTTCAGTTTTATTGCTATTGCTTTCTTCATGTCAAATACATATTCCTTCGACTATGAGATTATGCAACTCCCGGATACTGGAGGAATGCCTTGTGTGCTATCAAATGTCACAACATAACTAGATGATTATAAAGATGGTCTACATGTATCTCCAAAGGTGCTTGTTGGGTTGGCATAGATCGAGATTAGGATTTGTCACTCCGAGTATCGATGGGACCTCTTGGTGATACACATCATAAGAAGCCTTGCAAGCAAAGTGACTAATGAGTTAGTTGCAAGATGATGTATTACAAAATGAGTAAAGAGACTTGTCGGTAACGAGATTGAACTAGGTATGAAGATACCGACGATCGAATCTCAGGCAAGTAACATATCGATGGACAAAGAGAATAACATATGTTGTCATAACGATTCGACCGATAAAGATCTTTGTAGAATATGTGGGAGCCAATATGAGCATCCAGGTTCCGTTATTGGTTATTGACCGGAGAGGTGTCTCGGTCATGTCTACATAGTTCTCGAACCCGTAGGGTCTGCACGCTTAATGTTTGATGACGATATAGTATTATATGAGTTATGTGATTTGGTGACTGAATGTTGTTCGGAGTCCCGGATGAGATCACGGACATGAATAGGAGTCTCAAAATGGTTGAGAGGTAAAGATAGATATATAGGATGATGGTATTCGGACACTGGAAGTGTTCCGGAGGGTACCGGTTACATATCGGAGTACCGGAGGGGTTACCGGAACCCCCGGAGGAAAGATATGGGCCATATGGGCCATGAGAGGGGAGCACACCAGCCCACAAGGGGTGGCGTGCCCCCCTATGGCAGGAGGCCGGTTGGGAGAAGGAAAAGAGGGGGTTTGACCCCCCTTCCTTCTCTCCCCCCTTCCCTTTTCCTCTCTGATGAAATAAGGCAGGGGGCGCCACTTGGGGAAACACCAAGTAGGATTTAGATACTACTTGGGGCGTACCCTATCTGCCTCCCCTCTCCCTCATACCTATATATATGTGGGGGGCCTAACACAGCCCAGAGAATTGTTAGCTGTGTGCGGCTCCCCCCTCCATGTTTACTCCCACTGTCATATCTTCGTAGTGCTTAGGCGAAGCCCTGCACGGATCACTTCACTGTCACTGTCACCGTCACGATGCCGTCATGCTGACGGAACTCATCTACTACCTCGACGCCTTGCTGGATCAAGAAGTCGATGGACATCACCGAGCTGAACGTGTGTAGAACTCGGAGGTGCCGTACATTCGGTACTCGATCGGTGGATCACGAAGAAAGTTCGACTACATCAATCGCATTGTGAAACGCTTCCGCTTACGGTCTACGAGGGTACGTAGACACACTCTTCCCCTCATTGCTATGCATCTCCTAGATAGATCTTGCGTGAGTGTAGGAATTTTTTTGAAATTGCATGCTCCATTCCCCAACACATCATGGTGCAATTTGCATGCGCCATGGGTGAAGGTGTTCTGACCATAGTACTTGTGAGAACCAACTGTGGAGAACACATCAAAGTTACTGCCAATTGGAGCTTCAAGAGGATTCACAGGTATGCTTGATTCAGTTGATTGCATGCACTAGCAATGGAAGAAATGCCCCAAAGGTTTGTGTGGGTTGTACCAACGTCACACCAAAGAAGCACCATCATAGTTGAAGCAGTGGCATCGAATGACTTGTGGATTTCACATGCTTTCTTTGACACGTAGGATTCTAACAATGACATCAATGTGCTCCACCGACCTTCTTTGTTCAAGATACTTCGTGATTGGGAGGCTCTACCATGCAACTACACCGTAAACAGGCACAATTACAATATGGAGTACTACCTTGCCGATGGTATCTATTCTCAATGGACGGTGTTTGTGAAGACTATATCGGATTCTCATGGTAGGTAAAAATATCTCTTTACACAATCGCAAGAAGGTAGTATGAAGGATGTGGGGAGGGCATTCAGAGTGCTCCAACCTCGTAGGGGTATTGTTTATGGAGCCGCAATGATGTAGGAAGGGAAGACACTTTGCAGTTTATGACATGTTATGTAATCTTGCAGAACATGATTGTTGAGGATGAGGCCAAAGAGGAAGCTCGCACACATGATTTTCAGAAGCCCGAAGTTTAGATCCGCCTCCTGGAACAGGAGGTGGAGCATATTGCCAACTTTCTTGAGATGCATCGACAACTTCGAGATTAACAGATGCACATGCAACTGTTCAATGATTTTGTGGAGCGTATATGACCATATTGGAAATTAATGAAGTAGTTTTTTATCTTTCAATTATGCACTATGAAAAAAAATATGTATGGACCATGTTTGGGTTATGCATTTTTATGAACAAATAATTTATACTAGCACAAATGCCCGTGCGTTGCAACAGGAGAAATTTTTACACGCCTCATGCCTGAGTTAATTATGTTCATCCTCATGTCCTCGTCTCTATTGCGCTCCGTATAATTTTATTTTAATTAGAGAGTTTTCCTTCCTTATTTCTCTAACCGATTACCATCCTTATAACTTACACCTCTTCCTTATTTTGTCTCAATTTCTTTCCTTCCTTTCTTATTCCCTCTCAATTTCTTTCCTTCCTTTTTTCCTTGCTTGTTGGGAATTAGCAAAAGCCAGACCATGACTCATAGCCATCGCTTCTGTGGTGATCACGGCTACTGCAAATGGAATTAATTTATACCGAGCTGTCAGAAAATTATCTCTATCATCCCTCAGTATGGCAAAGTTGTTGGGGAACATAGTAATTTCAAAAAAAATCCTACACACACACAAGATCATCGTGATGCATAGCAACAAGAGGGGAGAGTGTTGTCCACGTACCCTCGTAGACCAAAAGCGGAAGCGTTAGCATAACACGGTTGATGTAGTCGTACGTCTTAACGATCCGACCAATCAAGTACCGAACGCACGGCACCTCCGAGTTCAGCACACGTTTAACTCGATGACGTCCCTCGAACTCCGATCAACCGCGCTTTGAGTAAGAGTTCCGTCAGCACGATGGCGTGGTGACGATGATGATGTTCCACCAACAATACTATCGAGGTGGATTATGGTGGAGGGGGGCACCGCACACGGCTAAGAGATCCAAGGGATCAATTTTTGTATCTATGGGGTGCCCCCCTCCTCCGTATATAGAGGGGGGGGGAGGAGGAGAGGGCCAGTCAAGGGGAGAGGCGCGCCCTAGGGGGGGGCAATCCTACTCCAAGTAGGTTTGTCCCCCCTTTCCTATTCCAAGAAGGAGAAGGGGGGAGGAGGAGGTGGAGAGAAGGAAGGAGAGGGGGGCCGCCGCCCCCTTCCCTTGTCCAATTCTGACTGGGGCAAGGGGGGTTGCGCGCCACCTCCTGGCTGCCCTCTCTCTTCTCCATTAAGGCCCATAAGGCCCAATAGCTTCCCGGGGGGGGGGGGTCCGGTAACCCCCGGTACTCCGGTATATGCCCGAAACCTCCTGGAACTATTCCGTTGTCCAAACATAGTCATCCAATATATCGATATTTACGTCTCGACCATTTCGAGACTCCTCGTCATGTCCGTGATCACATCCGGGACTCTGAACTACCTTCGGTACATTAAAACACATAAACTCATAATATAACCGTCATCGTATTTTAAGCGTGCGGACCCTCCGGGTTCGAGAACTATGTAGACATGACCAAGACACGTCTCCGGACAATAACCAATAGCGGAACCTAGATGCTCATATTGGCTCCCACATATTCTACGAAGATCTTTATTGGTCAAATCGCATGACAACATACGTTGTTCCCTTTGTCATCGGTATGTTACTTTCCCGAGATTTGATCATCGGTATCTCAATACCTAGTTCAATCTCGTTACAAGAAAGTCTCTTTACTCGTTCCGTAACACATCATCCTGCAACTAACTCATTAGTTACAATGCTTGCAAGGCTTATAGTGATGTGCATTACCGAGTGGGCCCAGAGATACTTCTCCGACAACCGAAGTGACAAATCCTAATCTTGAAATACGCCAACCCAACAAGTACCTTCAGAGATACCTATAGAGTACCTTTATAATCACCCAGTTACGTTGTGACGTTTGGTAGCACACAAAGTGTTCCTCCGGTAAACGGGAGTTGCATAATCTCATAGTCATAGGAACATGTATAAGTCATGAAGAAAGCAATAGCAACATATTAAACGATCAAGTGCTAAGCTAATGGAATGGGTCAAGTCAATCACATCATTCTCTAATGATGTGATCCCATTAATCAAATGACAACTCATGTCTATGGCTAGGAAACTTAACCATCTTGTATTCAATGAGCTAGTCAAGTAGAGGCATACTAGTGACACTATGTTTGTCTATGTGTTCACACATGTATTATGTTTCCAGTTAATACAATTCTAGCATGAATAATAAGCATTTATCATGAAATAAGGAAATAAATAATAACTTTATTATTGCCTCTAGGGCATATTTCCTTCAGTCTCCCACTTGCACTAGAGTCAATAATCTAGTTCACATCGCCATGTGATTTAACACCAATATTCACATCTGTATGTGATTAATACCCATAGTTCACATCGTCATGTGATCAACACCCAAAGGGTTTACTAGAGTCAATAATCTAGTTCACATCGCTATGTGATTAACACCCAAAGAGTACTAAGGTATGATCATGTTTTGCTCGTGAGAGAAGTTTAGTCAACGGGTCTGTTACATTCAGAGCCGTATGTATTTTGCAAATATTCTATGTCTTCAATGCTGTGCATGGAACTACTCTAGCTAATTGCTCCCACTTTCAATATGTATCCAGATTGAGACTTAGAGTCATCTGGATCGGTGTAAAAGCTTGCACCGATGTACCTCTTTACGACGGGCTCTTTTATCACGTCCATAATCAAGAAATATTTCCTTAGTCCTTACTAAGGATATTCTTGACCACTGTCCAGTGATCTACTCTTAGATCAAAATTGTACTCCCTTGCAAAATTTGGAGCAAGGTATACAATAGGTCTGGTACACAACATAGCATACTTTATAGAACCTATGAATGAGGCATAGGGAATGACTTTTCATTCTCTTTCTATTTTTTGCCATAGTCGGGTTTTGAGTCTTACTCAACTTCACACCTTGCTACACAGGCAAGAACTCCTTCTTTGACTGTTCCATTTTGAATTACTCAAAATCTTATCAAGGTATGCACTCATTGAAAAATCTTATCAAGCGTCTTGATCTATCTCTATAGATCTTGATGCTCAATGTGTAAGCAGCTTCACCCAGGTCTTTCTTTGAAAAACACCTTTCAAATACTCCTTTATGATTTCTAGAAGATTCTACATTATTTCTGATCAATAATATGTCATTCACATATATTTTATCAGAAATGTTGTAGTGCTCCCACTCACTTTCCTATAAATACAGGCTTCACCGCAAGTCTGTATAAAACTATATGCTTTGATCAACTCATCAAAGTGTATATTCCAACTCCGAGATGCTTGCACTAGTCCATAGATGGCTCACTGGAGCTTGCACATTTTGTTAGCACCTTTAGGATCGACAAAACCTTCTGGTTGCATCATATACAACTCTTCTTTAAGAAATCCATTAAGGAATGTAGTTTTGACATCCATTTGCTAAATTTCATAAAATGCGGCAATTGCTAACATGATTCGGACAAACTTTTAAGCATTGATACTAGTGAGAAAATCTCATTGTATTCAACACCTTGAACTTGTCGAGAACCTTTTTCGACAATTCGAGCTTTGTTGATAGTAACACTACTATCAATGCCCATCTTCCTCTTGAAGATCCATTTATTTTCTATGGCTTGCCGATCATTGGGCAAGTCAACCAAAGTCCACACTTTGTTCTCATACATGGATCCCATCTCAGATTTAATGGCCTCAAGCCATTTCATGGAATCTGGGCTCATCTTCGCTTCCTCATAGTTCGTAGGTTCATCATGGTATAGTAACATGACTTCCAGAACAGGATTATTGTACCACTCTGGTGCGGTATGTGCTCTGGAAGACCTACGAGGTTCTGTAATAACTTGATCGAAGTTTCATGATCATCATCATTAGCTTCCTCACTAATTGGTGTAGGAATCACTGGGACTGATTTCTGTGATGAACTACTTTCCAATTCGGGAGAATGTACAATTACCTCATCAAGTTCTACTTTCCTCCCACTCACTTCTTTCAAGAGAAACTCCTTCTCTAGAAAGGATCCATTCTTAGCAACGAATATCTTGCCTTCGGATCTGTGATAGAAGGTGTACCCAACAGTTTCCTTTGGGTATTCTATGAAGACGCACTTCTCTGATTTGGGTTCGAGCTTATCAGGTTGAAACTTTTTCACATAAGCATCGCAGCCCCAAACTTTAAGAAACGACAACTTTGGTTTCTTGCCAAACCACAGTTCATAAGGCGTCGTCTCAACGGATTTTGATGGTGCCCTTTTTAAAGTGAATGCAGATGTCTCTAATGCATAACCCCAAAACGACAGTGGTAAAGGTAAGATACATCATAGATTGCACCATATCCAATAAAGTGCGGTTACGATGTTCGGACACACCGTTACGCTGTGGTGTTCCATGTGGCGTGAGCTGTGAAACTATTTCATATTGTTTCAAATGAAGGCCAAACTCGTAACTCAAATATTCTCCTCTACGATCAGATTGTAGAAACTTTATTTTCTTGTTACGATGATTCTCCACTTCACTCTGAAATTCTTTGAACTTTTCAAATGTTTCAGACTTGTGTTTCATTAAATAGATATACTCATATCTGCTCAAATCATCTGTGAAGGTTAGAAAATAACGATACCCGCCACGAGCATCAACACACATTGGAGCGCATACATCGGTATGTATTATTTCGAACAAGTCAGTAGCTCGTTCAATTGTTCCGGAGAACGGAGTTTTTAGGCATCTTGCCCAAAAGGCACGGTTCGCAAGTATCAAATGATTCATAACCAAGTGATTCCAAAAGTCCATCTTAACGGAGTTTCTTCATGCGCTTTACACCGATATGACCCAAACGGCAATGCCACAAATAAGTTGCACTATCATTATCAATTTTGCATCTTTTGGCATCAATATTATGAATATGTGTATCACTACGATCGAGATCCAACAAACTATTTTCATTAGGTGTATGACCATCGAATGTTTTATTCATGTAAACAGAACAACAATTATTCTCTGACTTTAAATGAATAACCGTATTGCAATAAACATGATCAAATCATACCCATGCTCAACGCAAACGCCAAATAACATTTATTTAGGTTTAACACTAATCCCGAAAGTATAGGGAGTGTGCGATGATGATCATATCAATCTTGGAACCACTTCCAACACACATTGTTACTTCACCCTCAACTAGTCTCTGTTTATTCCGTAACACCTTTTTCGAGTTACTATTTTTTAGCAACCGAACAAGTATCAAATACCCAGGGGCTACTATAAACACTAGTAAGGTACATATGAATAACCTGTATATCAAATATACCCTTGTTCACTTTGTCATCCTACTTATCCACCAAATATTCAGGGTATTTCCACTTCCAGTGACCATTTCCTTTGCACTAGAAGCACTCAGTTTCAGGCTTTGGTCCAGCTTTGGGCTTCTTCACGGGAGTGACAACTTGCTTGCCATTCTACTTGAAGTTTCCCTTTCTTTCCCTTTGCCCTTTTATTGAAACTAGTGGTCTTGTCAATCATCAACACTTGATGCTCTTTCTTGATTTCTACCTTCGTCGATTTCAACATCATGAAGAGCTCGGGAATCGTTTTTGTCATCCCTTGCATACTATAGTTCATCACGAAGTTCTAGTAACTTGGTGCTGGTGACTAGAGAACTCTGTCAATCACTATCTTATCTGGAAGATTAACTCCCACTTGATTCAAGCGATTGTAGTACCCAGACAATCTGAGCACATGCTCACTAGTTGAGCAATTCTCCTCAATCTTTTAGCTATAGAACTTGTTGGAGACTTCATATCTCTCAACTCGGGTATTTGCTTGAAATATTAACTTCAACTCCTGGAACATCTCATATGGTCCATGACATTTAAAACGTCTTTGAAATCCCGATTCTAAGCCGTTTAAGCATGGTCCACTAAACTATCAAGTAGTCATCATATTGAGCTAGCCAAACGTTCATAGCGTCTGCATCTGCTCCTGCAATAGGTCTGTCACCTAGCGGTGCATCAATGACATAACTCTTCTGTGCAGCAATGAGGATAATCCTCAGATCACGGATCCGATCCGCATCATTGCTACTAACATCTTTCAACATAGTTTTTCTCTAGAAACATATCAAAATAAACATACACTACTAGGGAAAACCCTAGTAGTAGCGCGGGTTTTGAGGCTATCAGCAGCGCGGGCACCCGCGCTACCAATAAGGCGCTACAGCTAACTGTTAGTAGTAGCGCCGTCTGTGCCCACGCTACTACTATTGACTATATCAGCAGCGCGTTTCCTGAACGCGCTGCTATTAGTTAGCTGTAGCGATTTCCTGCGCCCGCGCTGCTGTTATATCTTTCACCATTTCCCCACTCCAGCTTCAATAAACTGCAATTTCCAGATACTAGGTACTACTAGATATCAATTTCATAAAGCATTATAGGTACTAGGTAGTACTCCCTCGGTTCCAAATTACTCGTCGTGGTTTTAGTTCAAATTGGAACTAAAACCACGACAAGTAATTTGGAATCGAAGGAGTACTAGATAACAATTTCATATATACTCAACATGCATCCTCAAGCAGTACAAGGTGACATCGACGACGATCATCATATTTAGTTCTAGATGATATCGACGACGATCATCATATGTAGTTCTACATGATATCGACGACGATCATCATAGCCACACACACATATGTAGTTCTAGATGATATCGACGATGATCATCATCCTCAAGCCTGGGTGGTGGGTGTTCCTGATAGTAATTAGGATGGCCTGTCCAACACGAAGATTCTTGCCAATGAGGAATCTCTTCCACCCAACCGAGTTTAAGTGTGTGCGACCGTCTGTGTCCATGCGGTAAGTACAGGTGGTGACGGAGCCCCTTGCGGTAAGGCGTAGTCCAGCTGAGCCTTCTTCATCAGGCTCGATATCACAACTCACAGATAGGTTCTTTGGCAATTTCTGAATAAGAAAAACATATCAGTTAATAAATAGCCTCACACATACTCTTGCAAATATATTTCTATTAAGTCTAGATTCCACACAACATATCATTGGACTCTACACTAAGCATATCATCGGATAATTTGCATTTGTAAGTATAACATACCATATCATGTCGATCGACCATGGTACTTGTCAGGCAGGTCACGAATGGCACGCCGACAAAGTCAGCACGTGGTGGAATTATGTCCCATAGGTTGCACACCTCCTCCTCGCTCAACCTCATTCTTTGAGCTACGATGGCTTCATGAAGTGGGTCCTCATTATCTTCATCATCTTCTTCATCTGCATCATCTTCGTCATCTTCATCATCTTCCACCAGGTTGAGATAAATGACAGCCAGCTTGGGTCTTTCTGCTCTGAAGGAGAAGCTGATCAACTCACCACCAGTAAGACGCATGCGGGCGAGGAAACGGGCCCATCCATCTCCTCCAATCTGTGACATATTGCGTCCTTTCTCGACCTCCATAGTGTACGGCCCCCCAGGAACCTCAAATGTCACAATGTCTCCTGTCAGCTTGTTAAATGTCAACCTCACATTGCATGGGACGGTCTGTGTAAGAAAAGAAAAATGACGCAATGCAGTAATGCCAACACTAAAAATAAAATAGTTGTTACATTTCATCTAATTTCTTACTGCCGCATGACGAAAACTCGACTGGAAGTAGATGCCAAACAGCTTGCCAGTTGCAAGGCTGCTGGCGCACCTTGACTTGCACAGTCGACATAGTGGTGATGGTGGTGGCGCCATTTTCCTAAAGCAATATCAGCAAAGGATTAATGATTCACTTCACAGGAAAGAAAAACAGTAGCATGTGATATTTTCCTAAAGCAATATGAGCAAATCATCCTAAATCAACTAAGTCAACTAGCATACTAAATCCAGTAGCATACTAAATCTAGTAGCATCCTAAATCAACTAAATCAACTAGCATACTAAATCCAGTAGCATACTAAATCAACTAAATCAAAATGTTCTAAATCAACTAGCATACTAAATCAACTAAATCAACTAGCCTACTAAATCAACTAAATCAACTAGCCTACTAAATCAACTAAATCAAAATGTTCTAAATCAACTAAATCAACTAGCCTACTAAATCAACTAAATCAACTAGCCTACTAAATCTACTAAATCAAAATGTTCTAAATCAACTAAATCAACTAGCTTACTAAATCAACTGAATCATATCAACTAAATCAGAATGTTGCATATGAACTAGCCTACTAAATCAAAATGTAGCAGGGAGGAGGGAGAAGGAGGGGCGACTCGAGGAGAGAGAAGAGAGTAGGACGGAGGAGGAAGGCGGAGCGAGGAGGGGCTGGCCGGCGGCGAGTGGAGGGAGAATGGAGGAGGAAGGCGGAGCGAGGAGGGGCTGGCCGGCGGCGAGTGGAGGGAGAATGGAGGAGGAAGGCCAAGCGAGGAGGGGTCGGCCAGTGGAGGGAGGCGGAGGAAGAGGCCAGTACCGAGTCCAGCAAGGAGGATGAGGCGACGGCGGCGCAGATCGGAGGAGGGGCGACGAGGGGGAGATCGAGTGTGTGTGTGTGTGAGTGTGATCTGGATCGGATAGGTGAGGGGGGAGATGGAATGGCTTAGCAGTAGCGCACTATAGCAAAGTGCGCTACTGCTAAACGACCTATCAGTAGCGCCTTCGGCCGAGAACGCGCTACTGCTATGTTAGACATAGACATAAAAAAATACATTGATCATCAATTGTCTTTTTGTGTACAATCTAATTTGTCAATAGGAATCCTCGACAGTTGGTTTAGGAATAGGCGAGGATTCCTATTGCGGCCACAGATCCTACACATAGAGTTCAATGAAGACCAAGTGCTTGTGAAAGTTGTAGAAAGAACATATTTAAGGTGGTACAAACTCTCTTCACGGAGCGAGGTGGGACTAAATTTTTGTAGTAACCTTAGTAGTAGCGATTATAGCGTAAATGCGCTGCTGCTACGATCCTTAGCAGTAGCACCCTTTGTTCCAACGCGCTGCTGCTATAATTGGCCTCACCGCGGTGTCGTGGAAATTTTAGCAGTAGCGCGTCCTGTTGTGTGCGCGCTACTGATAAACTTGTACCAGCAGCGCTGTTTTAAAGTGAGCGCTAGTACTAAGTAGTAGCAGCGCCTAATTTTAAAGTGCGCTGCTGGTAAGATTCTGTGTATAGGCTTTTCCCTAGTAGTGATAGGGAAGTAACAACGCGAGCTATTGATCTACAACATAATTTGCAAAATACTATCAGGACTAAGTTCATGATAAATTAAAGTTCAATTAATCATGTTACTTAAGAACTCCCACTTAGATAGACATCCCTCTAATCATCTAAGTGATCACGTGATCCAAATCAACTAAACCATAACCGACCATCACGTCAAATGGAGTAGTTTTCAATGGTGAACATCACTATGTTGATCATATCTACTATATGATTCACGCTCGACCTTTCGGTCTCAGTGTTCCAAGGCCATATCTGCATATGCTAGGCTCATCAAGTTTAACCTGAGTATTCTGCGTGTGCAAAACTGGCTTGCACCCGTTGTAGATGGACGTAGAGCTTATCACACCCGATCATCACATGGTGTCTGGGCACGACGAACTTTGGCAACGGTGCATACTCGGGGAGAACACTTTTATCTTGAACTATAGTGAGAGATCATCTTATAATGCTACCGTCAATCAAAGCAAGATAAGATGCATAAAAGATAAACATCACATGCAATCAATATAAGTGATATGATATGGCCATCATCATCTTGTGCTTGTGATCTCCATCTCCGAAGCACCGTCATGATCACCGTCGTTACCAATGCGACACCTTGATCTCCATCGTAGCATCGTTGTCGTCTCGCCAACTATTGCTTCTACGACTATCGCTACCGCTTAGTGATAAAGTAAAGCAATTACAGGGCGATTGCATTGCATACAATAAAGCGACAACCATATGGCTCCTGCCAGTTGTCGATAACTCGGTTACAAAACATGACCATCTCATACAATAAAATATAACATCATGCCTTGACCATATCACATCAAAACATGCCCTGCAAAAATAAGTTATACGTCCTCTACTTTGTTGTTGCAAGTTTTATGTGGCTGCTACGGGCTAAGTAAGAACCGTTCTTACCTACGCATCAAAACCACAACGATAGTTCGTCAAGTTAGTGTTGTTTTAACCTTCTCAAGGACCGGGCGTAGCCACACTCGGTTGAACTAAAGTTGGAGAAACTAACACCCGCTAGTCACCTGTGTGCAAAGCACGACGGTAAAACTAGTCTCGCGTAAGCGTACGCATAATGTCGGTCCAGGCCGCTTCATCCAACAATACCGTCGAACCAAAGTGTGACATGCTGGTAAGCAGTATGACTTGTATCGCCCACAACTCACTTGTGTTCTACTCGTGCATATAACATCTATGCATAAAACCTGGCTCTGATACCACTGTTGGGGAACGTAGTAATTTAAAAAAAAATCCTACGCACATGCAAGATCATGGTGATGCATAGCAACGAGAGGGGAGAGTGTTGTCCACGTACCCTCGTAGACCGAAAGCGGAAGCATTAGCATAACGCGGTTGATGTAGTCGTACGTCTTCACGATTCGACCGATCAAGTACCAAACGCATGGCACCTCCGAGTTCAGCACACGTTCAACTCGATGACGTCCCTCGAACTCCAATCCAGCCGAGCTTTGAGGGAGAGTTCCCTTAGCACAACGGCGTGGTGACGATGATGATGTTCCACCGACGCAGGGCTTCGCCTAAGCACTACTATGATATTATCAAGGTGGATTATGGTGGAGGGGGGCACCGCACACGGCTAAGAGATCCAAGGGATCAATTGTTGTATCTATGGGGTGCCCCCTCCTCCGTATATAAAGGGGGGGGGAGGAGGAAAGGGCCGGCCAAGGGGAGAGGCGCGCCCTAGGGGGGCAATCCTATTCCAAGTAGGTTTGTCCCCCCCTTCCCTATTCCAAGAAGGAGAAGGGGGAAGGAGGAGGTGGAGAGAAGGAAGGAGAGGGGGTCGCCGCCCCCTTCACTTGTCCAATTCGGACTGGGGCAAGAGGGGCCGCGCGCCACCTCCTGGCTGCCCTCTCTCTTCTCCACTAAGGACCATAAGGCCCAATAGCTTCCCGGGGGGGGGGGGTCCCGGTAACCCCCGGTACTCCGGTATATGCCCCAAACCTCCCGAAACTATTCCGGTGTCCAAACATAGTCGTCCAATATATCGATCTTTACATCTCGACCATTTCGAGACTCATCGTCATGTCCGTGATCACATCCGGGACTCCGAACTACCTTCGGTACATCAAAACACATAAACTCATAATATAACCGTCATTGAATTTTAAGCGTGCGGACCCTACGGGTTCGAGAACTATGTAGACATGACCAAGACACGTCTCCGGTCAATAACCAATAGCGGCACCTGGATGCTCATATTGGCTCCCACATATTCTACGAAGATCTTTATCGGTCAAACCGCATAACAACATACGTTGTTCCCTTTGTCATTGGTATGTTACTTGCCCGAGATTTGATCATCGGTATCTCAATACCTAGTTCAATCTCGTTACCGGCAAGTCTCTTTACTCATTCCGTAACACATCATCCCGCAACTAACTCATTAGTTACAATACTTGCAAGGCTTATAGTGATGTGCATTATCAAGTGGGGCCAGAGATACCTCTTCGACAATCGGAGTGACAAATTCTAATCTCGAAATACGCCAACCCAACAAGTACCTTCGGAGACACCTATAGAGCACCTTTATAATCACCCAGTTACGTTGTGATGTTTGGTAGCACACAAAGTGTTCCTCCGATAAACGGGAGTTGCATAATCTCATAGTCACAGGAACATGTATAAGTCATGAAGAAAGCAATAGCAACATACTAAACAATCAAGTGCTAAGCTAACAGAATGGGTCAAGTCAATCACATCATTCTCTAATGATGTGATCCCGTTAATTAAATGACAACTCATGTCTATGGCTAGGAAACTTAACTATCTTTGATTCAACGAGCTAGTCAAGTAGAGGCATACTAGTGACACTATATTTGTCTATGTATTCACACATGTATTATGTTTCCGGTTAATACAATTCTAGCATGAATAATAAACATTTATTATGAAATAAGGAAATAAATAATAACTTTATTATTGCCTCTAGGGCACATTTCCTTCAAAAGTGTGATCAATGTGTTGTATCACTCATTTCCATCCTTATATTCCTTATTCTTTGTCTTCGTTCCTTTACTTTCCTTATTTCTTTGTCGCAATCCTTTCATTCCTCCTTTGCATATTAATTCCTAAGACAACTCCTTGATACTAGGAATCTTAAAACCATATATAAATTGGAAGAATTTTATGTAAGGTAGCGTGGGTGGAATTTTGTATAGCGTCAGAACTGTGCAACTTTAATGGGCCGGCCCGTAGTATTTTATCTCTACTCCTAATGAAGCAGTTGGTAGTCTCCGCCTGTCAATTTTCGTCCCACATACACGGTTTTTTCGTCCTCGATCCCACCTCCCACCTTCCGGCAGGTAACCACCCCCTCGACAAAAAAAACCCAACCAAAAGAGGGAGCAATGCATCCAGGAGCGATGCCTCGAACGAAAAAAACCTGCGAAAAAAACCTACGAAAAAAATCGACGACTCGCCAATCAACACAAAACTACAGTCGACGAACGTCGTCTCTCTTATCTCCAACACCTCCCTCTTCTCGCCCCAAACCCTAGAGGTATGACGGGCACCGATCTGGTGGCGCCACCACCGCGGATGACCACGTGCCGGCAAGGCCCCCATCTGTCCCTCGCTTGATCCCCTCCGCCCGCTCCTATGGTGTGTGCCACCGAAGCCTCCGGCGGCGCTTGCGTCCTGGGGTCCGCCCCCTATCGCTCAGCCTCGTGTCTGCCGGCGCAGGCGCCGCCACCTAGTCATGTGTGCCGTTCTGGGAGGCTTGACAAGCTGCTGATTAGAGGACACCAACCTAGCCTCAGAGGAGGCCATCCTCGCCAAGTTCGTGTAGGTGTTGGTCGCCTGCGTGCGCGGCCATGCCGCCGCCGTCCCCTGCTACGAATCTCGCTCACTGCAAGCTGCAGAGCCCGTGCCCATCTCCCCTGAGGTAAGGTACAATTTTCTGCTATGTTCTTAAACCATTCTTCTTTTCATGTATTAATGTAAGTCCTGCTAGGAGTAGTACGAACAGTAGTCTTCTGTACTCCAAAATCTGAAAGAGGATACCAATTATGTGATCGGAAAGATACGACCTATAAAAAGAAAAGTCACCAGTCATCGTCACTCCAAGGTATTCAAGTAGGGAAGCATGCATTTGTCGAGATATGCAAGGGCATGCTTCGTGCATTTTGTGTGGATGCTGCCAACGCACATGCATCTTATCTTGCTCTTTTATACCAATTTTTGGTATTTTACCTTTTTAACTGACATAAACACACTATATTTGTTGGCATGGAATATACATTGTAGATATAGTGGGAGAATATCATAGCTGCGCTAAGTAAACGTACTATTGTTTAGAATGATAGTCTCACTAAAATTTTGAAGTTAGAATGGTTTGCCTTACTAATTGTATGTTTTTCATTTTTTTTGTTCAATTTGCTCTCTGCCATATTATACTATTTTTGAGAGTTCATGTAATAGTTCTGATTTTTTTTTCATGTTGCTCAACTCCTTTTCTCTACGCTCTATTAGGCTGCACCATCCTAAGTTTCTATTTTCTATCTGGGCTCCACGACCGGTAGTAGGATGCTCATTAGGCAACCCAAGGTGTGTACGCCCCTACTTCCCCAAGGTACTCAAGCCTCACGCCTGGGCTGACCACGAGGTATGCTTGCCGCCAATCTACTTCAGCCACTGGACAACAGTTCTTCCTTAATTTGCTCCATATATGTGTTGCAGTACCAATGAATTTTCCATTCAACTTTCTAAAGATTTTTGTTCACAGATGTGTGCTGCTGTGAGGCATGTAGCACCACTTCTCCCGACTGCTATCATTAGTGAAAGATCTCATGTCACGGTATGTGGTTAATGTTTTCTGTACCTCGTAATATTTGACTTTGTGAAACTAACCAAATTGTACTAAAGATAGGCGTCATGGTCTCATGGAATGGACATCACATGGCTTATTAGGAACTCTGAGTTCAGCGGGCACCATGCCGAATGTGTTAGATCCACTATTTTAGAGGTGAAGAAACTTTCGGTATTTTATTACAGCACAATCTGTTCTTGTATTTCCTAATCTTGGTTGTTCACTTGCTTTCATTCACAGGGTAAATAGGTCAACCTCTTCCAATACACAATTGCTGAGGTATGTATCAAATGTCTAAATGTTAAAAAAGAACCAGGTTACACCATATGGTTTTGGTTGCTCACCTTGGTTGCTGACCAGGTGTTCAAAAATCTTAGTGAGAGAGGACATTGACGGAGCGAGAATGGAACACAACAAGTTTTGTGTGCGTGTGTGTGTGTGTGTGCATTACCGAAATGTCGCAAAACATGTGAGTCTACATCTAGCTTCCTTACAATTTTCTGTTGGAAATATTTCTTTTAAAAAAATTGTTGGACACTTATCTTCTCTTTGTTTATCATTTCGTAGGACTAAGAAAAAGTTCATCTATGTGTAACTACCAGGTTCTCGAAGTCCGCCCTCTCATTGATTGGAACAGGGTGAAAGTTGTGGAATTTTTGCTGTAACCGCCTGGATGAAGATGACAGGGCTAACAAAGATGCATTCAAGGTAAGCCATCCCTCTGGTATGCTTGCTTAACATGTGAAATCCATAAGATAATTCTTTCGAGTTGCGACCTGCATTGTGGTGTCTCCGTTCATCAAGTTCTGAGCACCATCTCCAGTGAAATTAGGTGTTCATCCAGCCATACTCCTAGGTGGCTTTCTTTGGCCTGTGTCTTGCTGTGTATTTAGTGGTTATGCACAAGCCTCACCATCTGATATTTGTGCAGTAATTACTGAAAACAATTTGAGGATAAAGCTTTGATTGTTGTTGTAGTTGAAGATTCAGAGTTGCAAGGCAGGCACAGTTAACAAGGATAAGAAACTATAGAAGATTTATCAAATCAGACATGGGCTTGGTTATGCACTGAATCATTGTGGGGGATCCGAGGTAATCAGACCATACACCCGAACTTAAATTTTACTTGCTTTTAAATGTTTAGGAGGCAGATGATGTTTGATATGTTAGACTGAAGTACGCACCTTTTAAGAGTATATCACTGATACTCCAGTCACCAATAAATTCGCAAGTGCCTACTGCCTAGATTACATGAGCTCATTTTAGCTCTAAGAGTTCTTTTTTATCTCTTTTACATTCTCGTAAACATGTGGGTGAATAACAGTTAGAAATTGTTCTATATGTACACGGGAATTCTAATAGAACTGATGCTTGAAATGACAAAAAGTTCTATAATATTTGTAAGCCGAGCACTGGAAAAGCTCACTCCTCACACCAGATCACCAGCGCCGACGTATCTACTTTTTTGAAACAGAGTCCACATGTTTACTCATGTTCTCTGTTTTTTGTTGTTTCGGGAAAGGTTGTTAGGAGCCCATCTCTTCTGCAGCCATGGAGAAAGAGAGCTAGATATAGTGGTACTTGCTAGCGATTTAATGGACACCTCCTTTTGGCCTTTTTTACTTTCTCTGATAATTAGCTAAGAGACTTCAGTGAGTGAGAACTTTTTGGTCCCTCCCTTTTTCTGTGTCTTTTGGAGTTTTGCTTTGTGGTGAGAGGAGGATAGAGATACTCAACAGGGGCCTTCCTCTTCCTCATCCGAACAAGATCCACTAGTAGAAAACAGGGCATTTGTCCCGGTTCGTAAGGGCCTTTAGTCCCGGTTCTTGAACCGGGACTAATTGGTCGTTACTAATACCTCCACCATTTACTCCCGGTTCTTGCACGAACCGGGACAGATGGGCATCCACGTGGCCGCTGCGGGCAGTCTAGGCAGGGGGGCCTTTGTTCCCGGTTGGTGACATAAACCGGGACCAAAAGGCTTCCACGCGTCAGCAGCTGGCTGGAGCTGATGTTTTTCTTTTTTTTAAAAAAAAGTGGCTGGTTTAGGGGTTTTGGGGTTATTTTTAGGTTGTTATTAGCTAGCTAATAGAGAGAAGTGTCCTCTCTTATATCTTCGTCCTTGGTTTACCAACGCTACTGCTATGTTCATTTCACCCGCTGATATAATAACTCATGCATGCTCGCATCATACATCATCATATGTAATAACAAGTCCTACTAATCATGCATCATCATACAACTAATTCTACTCGTTATTAATAATAAGTCATACGATCATCATCCTCATAGTCATCGAACCCAACCCTACATAATTGTTCTTAGCACATGATCATCAGTATCAGGTAGGACCTAAACACCCTTAAGGTAAAATAGCATAAAACAATATAGACCCTGACTCTCCATTATGAAGAATGGAGATCATCCTGTCTCCAATTCTTGCGCTTCGCTGCCTTTTGCTTCCAAGAAGCTCCTTACGACTGTCCATACATTTTTTCCATTCTTTGATTGTCATGTCTCCACTTCTTTTAGAAACCCGGTATGGACAGTTGAGATTCGTAGGAAGACCTGGTTGTATGTTCAAAACATGAAGGCTACTGTGCGTATACATCATATGAGGCACACAATCATTCGGGATTATCTGTTGAAAAACATAGTGATAACTTCGTAGTTAGCAATGATGTACTAGCTAGTTTTAGAAGTATGCAAAAAGATGCACGGATGTCGTAATAGTAAAAAATCATACCAGGGTATACCAGGGTATCTCCATGGTAGTTACCATAGTTCAACACGTGCACTAGTGGCACGTATTGACCATAATGTTGAGGAGTTCGATTGTAGACATTGTAATTCTCAAGATCAGTACAAAATGCGATCAGATGATTTTTCTCCTGGTAAGTTAATTCGGAGCCATCGGTGTAGTGGGTTTTGTCTACCATCTTCCGCACATTCTTTGAAGAATGAAAATAAGCTGTCAACTATTTTGAAATAAACAATATAAATTACTTAATAACTATGTTAAGCTCACATGGGGGAAGAATTGGAGGTGTATCCACAAGGACCCAAATCTCCATATTGTCTTGCTCGATTGTAGGATCACCAAGATCCATGGTGAAAAGCATACCCTCATCAAAACCATACATCTTGCAAAGTGCTTCCCAATTTTTGCAATCAAAATGGGTTACACTCTCAACATTGTACAGCTTTACTTTAAAATCCACACCATGATGGGTCCTTAGGAGATTTTTTTTGGTTTCCATACTTTCATGGTCTTCAAAACCCATCCTCTCCAAGACATAGCGTCTTGCATAGCATGGGATAAGATAGTCGAATTGGAAAAGATGAAAATACACGTTAAAATAGTTGAAGTCGTGCTTAATTACGAAAAAAACTATTGTCGCCGCTGCGTACCGTATGAACATCAAAGGTCTCCTCGAGCTTAATGCTGAAGAGCCGATCTTCGTCCAGCTCGATGAACCTGTCGCACATACCTCGGTCGTTGTGGCACCAGTCGCACTCCCCCGGGCGGTTTTCGTTGTCCGAGTATGACATTTCTGGCCTATGTACTAAAAAACCTAAATTAGATCATTATTATTAATCACGGGTTGACTATCGGTGATGGTACATAGCTCCTCCTCCTTTCATTCCCGAGTGCATTATTACACCAAATTGTCTAGCACACGGGAATGAAGGAGAACTTTTCCAATATGAGCATTCAATAAGCAAAACCAAATCATAAAATAAGCAAAACCAAATCATAAAATAAAGTAGTATTCAAATTAGCATGCATTCAATTATAAGCAAAAGTACATCATCTCTTGTGTCCGTACATCGTCGAATATTATCACTAATATAGCATCACTAATACAGCTAGAACCGTAGCGCCCGACGGGTATTGTCGCGGGCGGTGGACACCCAAAGATAAGGAACCATGACAGGAATAGCTCCAGTGAGATCCCTGAAGAATCTGCCAGGTATTGTCGAACCTGCCCTCCAATGCAACCATGTAGCGACGGACGTGCTCGTCCTCCTTGCTGACACAATGACGTACCACCTCCGCGGTGGCCGGAAGCCTCGGCACTGCCACTGGCCCACGCGACCGCCACCAAACAAGGATTGGGTCAACAACGGGTTGCCTCCTCACCAACCTACGTCCCCCGGAAGGTAGCACCTCCCAATACCAGCCCGGCGGAGCCCAGTCCCGAACATGGCCCTGATCAAGCAGGCCTCCACCCCGAGTCGACGACGACGAGGATGCGGGATAGGCATCGCCGACATCGATCCGGGAACTACTTCTATATATTGTTAAATAAAGTAGTTTTATTAATTAAATCAACTAGTTCAACTACTAAGCACTTACTATAAATAAATAAAGTAGTACTTACTAAAAACAAACTACTTCTATATATAGTAAAATAAAGTAGTTTATTAAATCAACCAATTATATTAAACACTTTCTCTTCTTATTTTTTTCCTTTTTCCTCTATTCTAAATTTGAACTTATTCATAAATGACTTAATCACTCACAATTTTCCTATACATACACAATAAATTGACAAAGAAAATATTATGAACAAAAAAATCATTAAAATTCTATGAACAAAATTACAACACAAAAAAAATCATAAAAATTCTATGAACAGAAAAAAATCATAAAAATTTGACATATTCGATCTTTGCATATATATGAACATATAAAGATGCATATTCAACAATAATATCACCAAAAAAATCTATTAACAGAAAAAAATCTAACACAATATGAACAAATTAATTACACAATATGATAAAAATCTAACAGAAAAATCTATGAACTGCACATCTAAATTACTACACATATAACAAAAAAATCCTAACAAAATTAACTACACATCTAAATTAACTACTACTAACGTCAAACTAAATTAGTTGCTCATGACGACGGCGACGGCGACGGTGAGGTGCGGCGCGGGGCGGGGCGGCGCGGCGACGGTCAATGGTGAGGTGCGGCGGCGCGGGCCGGGGCGGGGTGACGACGGCGTCGGGGCGGCGTGGGAAGGGGCGGTGCGGGACGGCGTCGGGGCGGCGCGGGACGAGGGCATGGCGAGGGCTGGCTCGGGCAGCCTGCCGGCGTCGTGGATGGATTCGCCGTCGTCGGGGGAGAGGAGGAGAGATCGAAGTGGGGATGGGCGGTTTTGAAATTTTCCTAAGTGCTACTTATATAGCAAAGGCATTGGTCCTGGTTCGTGGCACCAACTCGGACCAATGCACCCCTTTAGTCCCGGTTGGTGGCACCAACCGGGACCAAATGCCTCTTTTCAGTAGCCCAAAGGGTGGGAAACAAAGACCTTTGGTCCCGGTTGGTGTCACAAACCGGGACAAAAAAGAGGCATTGGTCCCGGGTGGTGCCACCAATTGGGACCAAAGGTCGTGTGCTGGAACTGGCGCGGTGCGGTGCTATGTTTAGTCCCACCTCGCTAGCCTAGAGGGGCTCGGAGTGGTTTATTAGCCCTGCCGAACCAACCACTTCGAGCTCCTCTCTACTGCAGGCTTACGGGCCTAAAATCACTCTCTGTGCGTGTGGGCCTATTGAGCCTATTGCGGGCCCTGTAGGTGGCACTTTTTTTATTTTTTCCCAGTTTTTTGCTTTCCTTTTTGTTTCTAATTACTTATTTATTTTCTTTTACGATAATTCTTTTTGCTATTAAAGTTTGTAACAAGATTCTAATTACTTATTTATTTTCTTTTATGATAATTCTTTTTGCTTTTAATGTTTTGAAAAAAATTCTAATTACTTATTTATTTTCTTTTATGATAATTCTTTTTGCCATTAAACTTTGTAACAAAATTCTAATTACTTATTTATTTTCTTTTATGATAATTCTTTTTGCTTTTAATGTTTTGAACAAAATTCTAATTACTTATTTATTTTCTTTTATGATAATTCTTTTTGCTATTAAACTTTATAACAAAATTCGAATTACTTATTTATTTTATTTTATGATAATT
>NC_041383.1:416526694-416598152 GCF_002162155.2 Triticum dicoccoides
TGATAATTCTTTTTGCTACTAAAGTTTGTAACAAAATTCTAATTACTTATTTATTTTTATTTTATGATAATTCTTTTTGCTTTTAATGTTTTGAACAAAATTCTAATTACTTATTTATTTTATTTTATGATAATTCTTTTTGCTATTAAACTTTGTAACAAAATTCTAATTACTTATTTATTTTCTTTTATGATAATTCTTTTTTGCTTTTAATGTTTTGAACAAAATTCTAATTACTTATTTATTTTATTTTATGATAATTCTTTTTGATATTAAACTTTGTAACAAAATTCTAATTACTTATTTATTTTATTTTATGATAATTCTTTTTGCTTTTAATGTTTTGAACGAAATTCTAATTACTTATTTATTTTCTAATGCATTGGTCCCAGTTTAAGCCATCAACCGGGACCAATGGTGGTGGGCCAGGAGTGAGGCCCATTGGTCCCGGTTCGTCCCATCAACCGGGACCAAAAGGTCCAGACGAACCGGGACTAATGGCCCACGTGGCCCGGCCGGCCCCTGGGGCTCATGAACCGGGTCCAATGCACCCATGGATCCCGGTTCTGGACTGAACCGGGACTAATGGGCCGACCCGACCTGGACCTTTGACCCATTTTCTACTAGTGAAAAGAGCCTGTACCCACTTGTATGTACTCTGCACACGTGAACTCGACATGTTGTCTCTTGCTGCTTCTGAAGCAGAACTGAACTGAAGCTTAAACTGTATGTGCAAGAGAAGAGCTTGATGAGCTACACGGCCCCACGCATGACGAGCAGGAGGCCCACGGAGGAGGAGTCGCTTGTTTACAGTAGGAAGATTGGCTTATGCCCTGGTGCATACATGCATGGTATTTTCAGTAGAGATGATTCAAAATCAAATCAGTCGCTTGTTTTACTATATTGTGAATTTGTGATTGTGTGCAAAAGGGACACATGTTCAACTAATTAGATCAGTTTGTTAACTAGAACATGTTATTGGGAATAAACACAAATCAATTGTCAGCACAAGAAACGTGGGATGCATTAGAAGTCATTGCTGTTATTGTTATAATGTTTAATCTTAAAAAAGTATACCTACTCTCTCACATGGTTACTGATACGCAATTTTTGTTTGCCTCTTCTCGTGCTGTAGGATGGAACTGGAACCAAACTTGGTAGTTGAAATAATTCCGTGTCGTAAGTTGCATATCCTAAACAGTAATTTATGACATTTCGTTTTCGTCCTTATGATATAAAGTTCAGTGTTTCTTTCATTATGTTTCATGGTAATGATGCGTTGTATATGTTTTAGTGAATGGAGGAATCTGAGAACACATTGTGATTTAACCTTACCCTGTTAAATGCTTACATGAATGTTCGTCCTGTTCAATTAAAGATAGCCATGATTATAGGAATGTTATCTTTCTACAAGCATGTTTGTGTGTAGATATAAACATGATTCTCACAACCCTTCCTAATTTGTAATGCAAATACTTGACTAATGTTGGATGTTGCACAACCAACTTTCCACTTTTATCACAAAAGTGAGAAGACTAGCGAAGTGGTTGGTGTCGGCGTGAAGAAACTTGAAGCTGCCATGCATGCAAAGTCTCCACAGGTAATATCTTATTTTCATCTTTTTTCTTACAGTGACAGCGCACTCCTGTTTCAATGATCTTGCCTGCTGCTAAGTAAACAAGAATATACAAGAATGGCCATGATAATCTGAATCTTGTAGGCTTGTAGCTAAACTAGTTGCCAAAAGGCGCAAGTGATGTGTACCGAAGGATTCAGAGATCATGTCCACTTCTTGTGATTAATAACAGCACCGTATGTTGGTCTTGACTAAGTTTTGCTATTTTTGTTTAACTTTGTAGTTGTAAGAGCTGGCAATCTTTTTTACTTACTATTCATGAGAAAAGTTGCATACTTATAATTTAACTATAGTGGGAAAATATTACTTGCTAGGGATGAACACCAAACTGTTGCAGGGGAAAAAATTTAAACATCTCACTACTTTTTTTATGCACTCATGACACCTATTTCAATTGGTCTTCTTTCAAGTGTTACAACTTCAAGTATCCTTGTGAAAACCACAAGACCATTATCGATTGTGATAATTATATGAATCTTGGAGATGATAGTTCTTGTGTATTTTTCATTTCACAGGCGGCGACGACTATAATGAGGATCACGGTAGCAGTGAAGTCAGAACCGGCAAGCAGGGAGGAGGGCAACCAGCTTGAAAGCAGACTTCATCCCGAGAAAGGCACTTATTCACCCTTATTTTGCAAATAGTACTTATCCTTAATAGGTTTTTATCTCAGAGCCGGAAATAATATACCCAATTCATATGCAATGAATACACACGAAATATATGAATACTAATGAAGGCCATGTGTCTTTCTTATTTCATGCACTCTATGCCCAGTTACCTACTTAAGAGTTTCAGTTGGTTGCATATTTCTCGTGCCACTGAAATATGTAATGTGAAACCCGCTCCCATCTGCTCTCATTGTATAAGAGTGTAACTTTTTATATAACCAGAACCCTTCCAGGTGTTAGATTTATAGTGAATTACTACTTAGTTTACTATTCAGGATGTTCCCATATTTTTCTTGGGTACAGTTAATAATTTTCATGTTTTATGCAGGTTTGGTGTGGTTAATTCAACAGTTATATCAACATGTACTAAAAATCTAATTATTTTCTCTTGTCGTTCTTTTGTGGTTAATTCAAGGAAGACCCTACATCTAAAGGTAACACAACAGTTATATCATAATTCCATTGCTGGATTTCTAGAAGAATGAAAAAGGGAGAAATGGTTGTTTCATTTGGTGTGCGAATCTGGTTTAAAGTGTGCGTGCTTATATCTGGAAGATCTTGGTTTCCTAGCAGTGAATGTTGGTGTGGGGATGCAGGGAGGGGGAACAACTTGAAGATGGGTAGCACTATATAGTTTCCTAGCGGTGAATGTTGCCAGCTTCTTACATTTTATTTGTATCATAGTCAATTTGTTCGTTTTGATTTATAGCCTTGTATATGTTCACCTCTATTACCAGATTTCCATAATGGAAGGTCGTCTGGTGTATTTGAATGTTGCCAGTTTATGTGGGCCAACAACCAATGAGCTTATGTCAAAACAAGCATGACATCTCTTTGATTATTTTAGGGTCCTGTCATGCTTGGCGTGTAAGTGAATCTTGAGAATTCATTGGATGTTCCACGGGTGTGCAATCGAACTTGTATGACTTGACATACAAATGCATTATTCATAATGAAGATAGTATAATTAAGTAATTAAAAAATCATTCCATAATTCTGTAAAAAAAGATGGCATCTTTTTCTAGGTAACTAAGTGATAATGGTAAAAAAATACGTTTTTGGACATGTCTACAAGGTTGGTTCGTTGAGATATTAGGAAGTGTGCATTAGTACTCCCCATGAAAAACCAACTGGCGGGGAATGAGAAAAGCCCACGAACTCCAGATTTTTTTTGATGTGTTTGTATTTGAATTTCTGTGTCTTGATAGAAGTTTAAAGAAATATGACTAACAGTATGCACACCATCAATACACACATGCACTCACACATGGTCGGTACCACCACTATCCTAACCATTTAACTACTGGTTGGTTCAAAAATATTTTTTCCGGGCAGGGGCACATGCCATTTTTTTCCTTCACCATAGACCCTGAATTTGCTTAACTCTAGACGTGTCAATGGGCTGCTTAGCTTACACATGGTCTGGACGTGGCAAAGCTTATCCTGAAGATGGACTCAAGAAACGGTGGCTTCTAAGTTAAGAAGCTCAGAAATTGATAGTTCATTCTATAGCCTTATCCCTGAGGTAAAGAAGTGCATGCGATCTATGGAGGAGTACATGGTGGCATGGGTGAGATGCTTGGCTTAGGGATCCGCTCATTGGCTAGCGGAGGAGGGTTGTGCGAATAAGTTGTATATAAAACTTGGGTTAGGTATCCGTCGGATCGTATTCATGATGTTATGAAATAAAAAACATATTTTATACGTCGGATCGTATTCATCTATAGCTGGATTTACCAAATCCGCCTCCCTAGACATCGGCGGATGCGCCCGGTCAGTGTCTGATTGTGTCCGTTTTGAGCCATTTTTTGTCTGTGCATGCAGTCATGTTCCACATTTTCTCCCTCACTTGCATGTTATTGGTGGAGATGAAGAGGAAGAAAGAAAAGAAAGAAAGATGGACCATGTCCGCGAGCCCACATATCCTCTCCATATATGGTGTCAATAGAGGGTTTGCGGACAACCCGGACGTATAGGACATTAGGGATGATATAAGGGGTGTGGTTGGGTCACCTTTTTTCCTTCTCTCTCATGTTTGGTCACTGACCAGGCGTGTCCAAGGACATTTGTGGAGGATTGAGAGTATGAAGTGTGTTACCTGATTGTCGTGTTAGCTGAGATGACATTGTTCTCGCTTATTTTAGCTAGCTCCATCATTAGCATCTTAACTTCTTTTCAAAAGCCCGTAGCAACACATGGCCATAGAATCCGTTATTAACATCGTAATTTAGTTTCAAAAGCCCGTAGCAACGCACGGGCATTCTACTAGTTTGATATAAGGGGCCAGGTGGAAATAATAGAGAAGCAATCCTATTCCAATCAACATGGTGACCTAGTTTGGTTGCCTGGGACTTGTATATAGGTAGCTAATGTGAGGTAGCGCGTTCAAATCCCACGATTAACCATTATTTTTCTGTCGCGTATGAGCAGGCCGATCAGCGCGTTGCCGAAGGCCCAGGTGGGTGCGTGGGCTGATCCAGATGTTGAAGAGCAGACTACAGCAAGGAGAAAACAGAAAAGTTGCCACATGTATTGCAGGTTGATTATTAATTAGGAAAAGGTTTGTGTGCACTACTCATTGTTTGTTTGTGATGATCGACGTGCATGTGTTTGCATGAATTCGAGTTTTCAAAAGTATAGGTTAAGGTTCCAAATGTGGACATTTGAGGGATGGATCGGCACTGTCCGCAGTAGCGTCCGCGGATGTATAAGGCCCTGGATTCGCCCAATCCGATTGTAGATGCTCTCACCGTCTTATTTTTATTTATGTTTAGCCGGAAACTTGGAAAGCAAAAGCTATGCCATCCAAAGAATGGGAAGAATGCGTGCAAGCACTGCAGAGGCCAACGAAACCGATTTCCGAACATGAAGGAAACAAAGAAGAGAGTTCTTAAGGTAAGGTAAACAGGGGCAAGCTTCATTGATAAAAAATAGAGGGAAGCTTCATAAAAGCAAACGGCGCGCGAAAATAAACGGCGACCACCGGTGCAAGCGATATACCAATAATATTGGGTCACAATTCAAACGATTTTCCTCGTCAGTTTGTCTAATTCACATCTAGATGTTTTTTTAAGGATGTCACATCTAAGCACCCACAAATATATAATGCAACAACAAGAAAAAAACTAGGGGAAAAAAGAAGATCACAAACAAAGTGGATATCAGCTTAGATATGACATAATTATGTCACATCCAGATGTGTCCTAGACATATCCTTTCCTCGTCACGTCCATCTCGCTATATCTCTTGATGCCGAAACAAAGATTTATCCCACAGGTACAATCTTCTGAAGACGCCACATACGTATTATGCCCTGGTCCCGACTGTCAACAGTAAGCGTCAGAAACTATGGCATCTATAGCTGGACTTGACAAATTTGGCCCCCAAACATTCACGGAAGGCCCCGGTTAGTGTCCGGGTGTGCCCATTTTGAGTCCCTATTTATCCGCGCACATAACTATATCTTATATTTTTTTTATATGCCCGGTCACATGCATGTGATTTGTTAAGATGAACAAAGAGAAAGAAAAGAAAAAATAAAAAAAGAAAAAATATGGGTGTGTCTAGTCGATTGATGACATCAGCATACGTATATGACTTCAGCATCTGTACAAACCAAGCTTGCTTTGTTTATGAAATTGGTTGCGTGTTTTTTGCTGTGGCTTTGTACTTCTACCGGGCTTTTATCTCATCTTTTCCCCTGTGATCCGTTGCTTCGTTGCCTGATCTTTTCCTCTCCTTGTACTTGGGTTGTACGACTACAAATAAAAATATGTGTTTTGTATCCAGCTACAACCTTAACGAGTGAGGTAATTTTTTAGTTCAAATAATAGCATTTTTTTGCCGGAAAAATTCTTGTATATGCAATATGATGCATGCTTGCAGTGTTTTTTATATGGGCATGTAACTTCTTGTCATTTTTCATTCATGCAAAATACAAATTGAAGAAAAAAAATAGTTTTGTGATTGCTATTGCTTGGCGAGCTATGAAGTTGCTGCCTGCGGTTGTTAAAGTACATAAGGACAAAGGTCAACACACAGGTGTATACAGTATATACATCATTTTTGTTACACGAACAATTTTTTAAAAAGTGTGTGAGCATTTTCTTAAAATCACATGAGCATTTTATTAAGAACCGTGGACAATTTTCATTTTTATGGACAGTTTAAAAGAAATATGAATTATGTTTTCAAATACATAAACACTTTTTTTTATGTATGGACATTTATTAAGAACTGCATGAACAATTTTAGAAAATTGTTCATCGCGTATTGAAAAAATGTTCACTGCATATTCGAAAAGTGCTCACTTATTATTTTTAGAAAAACTTGAACATCTATTGTTAAAGTATTCATATACACAGAAGGAAATGTATTCCTACTAATGGGAAATGAAAATCATATTAAAGGGGGGGGGGAGCAAATTAACCAGATAAACAAGAGGAATTTAAAAAAAAATAGAAAAACGAAAATGAAAAAAGGAAACAAAGGATAAAAACAGAATAAGGGAAAGGTAAAGGAAAATGAAAAGAAAAATTGATGTTAAAAAATTAGAAAACAAATTCATAGTTGCAGCCTTGTTGTACCGCTCGCATTTGCGGGCTGATTGTGACACATGCAGTTAAAGGTTTAGTGCTATACATGCAACTGGCTGACATCCCTTCGCGTAAGTTGCAGTCGAGGGCGACACTTGCAGTTGCGTGCCTAGTGACAGATATGCAATTGCCGCCTCTACCCCTAATAAACACCACAGAGTTGCACTCGGGCGACACTTGCAGCTGCATGCCTAGCGGCAGACATGCATCTGCCGTCAACCATCGACAAAACACCACAGACCATAGAGTTGCAGTCGTGTTGGAGACATGCAGTTGCACTTAGGGATGACACTTGCAGTTACATGCCAAGTGGCAGACATACAACTGCCCCTCCTGACTGACAAACATCATAGAGTTGCAGTCGTGGGCGACACTTGTAGTTGCATGTCTAATGAAAAAGATGCAACTGCCCTTCACCGACAAAACACCACAAGTTTGTAGTCGCATTGAAGACATGTAGTTGCACTCGGGGCCAAAACTTCCAATTGTGTACCTTTTAGGAAGACATGCCCACTGCCCCCCCCAACAAACACCACAGAGTTGTAGCCGTGGGACAAACTTGGAATTGGATGCCTAGTGAAAAACATGAAACTTCCCTCTTCCAACAAAACACCACTGAGTTGTAGTCGCATCGAAGACATGTAGTTGCACCCGAGAATGACACTTACATTTGCATGCCTACTGGTAGACATGCAACAACTCCTTCCCCTGAAAAACAACATAGAGCTACAGCCATGGCGATACTTGTAGTTGCATGCCTAGTGGTAGACATGCAACTGTCCCTCCCCCGACGAAACACCACAAAGTTGTAGTTGCCTTGAAGACATGCATTTGCACTTGGGGGCGACACTTGGAGTTGTGTGTCTAATGGCAGACATGCAACTGCCCCTCGCATCGAAAAGCACCATAGAGTCGAGGGCGACATTTGCAGTTGCATGCCTACTGTCAGACATGCAACTACCCTTTCCCCTCCCGCGCTCACTGACAAAAAAAGGCCAGCTGCAGTTGTTTGGGTAGACATGCAGTTGCATTCGAGGGCAACACTTGCAGTTGCATGCCTAGTGTCGGACATGCAACTACCTCACTCCGCCCACACACTTTCTCCCGCTGCCCTCTTGCAAAACAAGGGTCGGTTGCAATTGAGGGCGACACTTGCAGTTGCATGGCTAGCATCAGACATGCAACTGCCCCTCCCCCTCTCCTACCGCCCACCGATAAACAAAGGTCAGTTGCAGTCGGGTGCGTTGACATGCAGTTTCACTCAGGGCGACACTTGCAGTTGCATGCCTAGTGCAGACATGCAACTCCCCCCCCCCTCTATTGGCACCCTCCAACGAAACAAATGACAATTCAAGTCGGATGGGTAGACATATAATTGCAATCGGGGGCGACACTTGCAATTGCGTGCCTACAGTCAGACATGCAACTCCGCCCCCTCCTGACGTCCTCCGACATAACAGAAAGATTAGTTGGAATCGGGTGGGTAGACATGCAGTTGCACTCAAGGACGACACTTGCAGTTGCATGCCTAGTCTGAGGCATGCAACTACCCCCTCTCCTGCCGCCCATCGCTAAAAGCAAAGTCAATTGCAGCCGCTTGTGTAGACATGCAGTTGTAGTTGAGGGCGACATTTTCAATTGCATGCTTAGTGACAAACATGAAACTACTCCTCCCCTCTCCCGCTATTCTCCAACAAAACAAAGGTCAGTTGCAGTCGAGGGCAACACTTGAAGTTGCATGCCTAGTGTCAGGCCTGCAACTTTACGGTGTACGCCCGTGAAAAAAAAGAAAAAACATAGCATATAAACACAATAAAAAATTGCTTTTGGCTAATACACAAAGAAAGAAAGTAAAAAATATAAAAAATATAGACATGATACAAATAAGCAAATAAAAAGAGTACATGTAGAAAAGGCAACCACATCTCAGAATAAAAAATTAAGACAACAACATGTGAGAATAAAAATTGTTCATGCGTGTCAAAATGTATGTTCCTAAAAGAAGAACACATCAGCGACTGAAACACAGGGCGATGGAATTGGGACAGCTAATCTCGTCGACTGAGACTTCCTAAAGTCTCAATCGACTGAGTTTTAGCGTTCCCCAAAAAATATAATCCGCAATTAGTCAAATCCTATATGACAGACGCAGGACCACTGGTCGGATATGTCTGGGCACTCCTCATACTCAACCCATATATTGGGGCAATATGAGAAGTATCAGATATCCCGGATGTTAAGGAAGGCTTTGAAAGGTTCGGTTGGGTTAACTTGTTTCTTCTCTTATCTGTCCGGTTAGCGGTCTTAAATTCGTCTGATCAATTTGAGGAGTCCGGCAGTAGATGCTCTAGAGAGAAAAGAGTCATGCGTACAGTGACTTTTTTTTTGACAAACAGACTGGCTTTTGGTGTTGGTAAATGAATGATGCACTTGAGACGCAAATGCCAGGGAGATGGTCGTATACTGCAACTGTGGTGCCTGAGACCGAGAGCGACGAGAGATCCGTGCAGGAGGGGGACAAGCGGGCATCTCGGATTGAGGGGGAAACGCCATGCAGATATAAGCGAGGGGCAGCAGGCTTCACATGTGGACGAGACGACGGACTCTCGCTCTCAGGCTTTCAGCTGCTGCTGCAGCATTCTCGCGAGAAACGAGGCATGTAGCTGCGTATGTGTGTCCCTCCTGCATGCTGGCTGCAAATTCTTGACGAAACTGCAGGTTGTCCATATGACCGGTTAGGGATGAACGGCTCTGCCAGTAGGCCAGGCCGGGTTGGAGGGGGAGGACCAGCAGACAGCCCCAGACTGGATGAGCTTGGATTAAAGCAACTCCAACGGGGCGACCCAAACGAACGTGCGCTTTGTCCATTTTTTGTATGTTTGGGTCGGTCAGGCGGACGTGCACATTCGTATTTTAAAATGGGTCAGCTTGACCGCCCAACGGGAAGGTCGACCCAAATATACCGGCGTGAAAAAAAAATAAGTTGCACGAAATAAACATAAATAAACATAATTAAACATAAAATGGCCGGTTAAACGATGGCCAAAGTCCACCTAAATCTAATAAACATTAAATAAAATATAAAAAAAAGTCTGCGTCCGCCTGCTGCCGCCCCGCACGCTGCCCTAGACGTCATCGGTCTTGCCCTTGCCCTTGCCCTCAACGCCGCCGTCGTCGGTGAGGTCGATGAAGACCGAAGCAGGGCCAGCCCACCCGAACGCCGCCTGGTACGCTGCTAGGGCAGCCTCCTCCGGCGTCTGCTGGGGCGGCGGCATTGCGGCAAGCCGCGCATGCTCCTCCTCCTTCTCCTCGAGCCGAAGCGCCTCGGCGTCGTGTTGGAGCATGGCCTCGTAGCGCATCTACTCCTCGCCGTCGGCCTGCTCCTGGCGGAGTCAGTGCTCCTTCCATCGCTCGAGGTGGGCCGCCTCCTCCTCTGGCGTGGCGGCGAAGTGGACGGGAGGCACGCTCACCAACTCGCGGTACTGACACGTCCACGAGTAGGCCTCCTCCGGCCAACTGGGTGGAGGCGGGGAGCGCTTACGCGACGGCTCCGGCTCCGGCTCCGGCTTGGGCTGGACGGGCGACGACGGTGGAGGCGGCGGCACGAAGAGCGGGGTGTGGACGGAGTCCCCCGCCGCCGACAGGGCAAGGGCTTGCTCCAGCCCATCCCAGTGCGCATCCTCGTCGATACGGCTAGCCTCCAGCGCGTGCTGCAGGGCCTCCTCGAGGGCGGATTGGTACTCCGCCTCCGCCTCCATGTCCTCCGGCTCTACCTCCGGGGCGGCGGTGGGACGGCGTCGACACCCAAGCGCCGTTGCTCCTCGTGTTCGAGGGCGAACTAAGCCTCCCAGTTGGGAGAGTTGGCGGCGTACTCGGGCAGCCGACGCTGCTTCGGCATGAGCAGCGCGCACTCGTCGTCGTGCGTCCGCTGGGTCCGCGGAACTGCCGGCACCGGGATCCGGTTTGGATCCAAATGCCAATGGTGCGGCAGCGTCACATCGGGGTAGGGGAGGGGCTGCCTGTACTTCCAGTGCCACCGCGCTTGGTGCACCAGGATGTGCAGGCACCGGCGTTCAGGGCGGAAACGCGCCGACGATGGAGGGGGAGGGGGAGCACGGGATGACGAGGTGCCAGGGGTGCCCTTGCCCTTGCCCTTGCCATTGCTGCTGCTGAAGAGGCCCATGGCGCGCGCTAGGGTTTGCGATCGCCGGCGAGGAAGCAAAGGGAGTGGTGGGGGGCCAGATGTGAACGGGAGAAGTGGATGAGGCCGACCCCGCCGCACGCGTGGTTAAAAAAGGACGCGCGCACTGGCTGACGCGTGGGCCCGCTGTCGGTGGTCGTCATAAATAAGACGACCGATGACGGTTGGGTGGCCGCCAGGTGGGGATGCGGCGGACGGCAAGGAGACGCGCGGCGCGGCCGCTTCGCGTCTGCGCCGACACATTCCAGGCGTAATTTTGGGCTGGAAATGGGTCGGCGCGGACACCAGACGGACACGATTTAAGTTTGGGTCGGCGCATTGGACCGCCACTTTTGTCCGCGCCAACCCAAACAGACGCGGACGGACGAAATGGGTCGCTCCATTGGAGTTGCTCTTAGACTTTCATTTTTTGATCATTCTTGACAGATTATCAGGAGGTTCATATGGGCTCATTGCGCCACATGCATCATTCTGATTCCTGACCACTCCCGAGCCAAGCAGGTAGCTTGCCAGAAGCTACTCCTGAATCCTTGTCGCTCAAGTTTGGAGCTGGGACGGCACACATATTCAGCAGCTCGTCGGCGGATCAGTCGTCGTCGGATGAACTTGGAATTAGGCTTTAGTTCTCGCCCCTGCCTCCTGCCTGCCTGCCTGCCTGCTGGGCGCTAGCGGTAAAACTATATACTGGCTGCATTCAGTGGTAAAAGGTTGAAAAACTCCTTCTGCATGCATGCACACAGTAGATAAAAGATGAAACACGTTCTGCAAAATGTATGGCACCCAACGGGCTGCTTTCGTCTATGTGGTGCATGAGGCAGAAAGTTCAGACGAGGTGGGTCGCGTGCTTGATCGAGTTACAGGCTACGATTTGGACTGCTTAGCTCCTATATATATTCTAGTGCATGGTACTGTTGCCGTGTAAAGTTGCTTTATGTAACTTTTAAAAGATTCGAGACACGATGAACAATATGTGGATCGTCTTCCACAGGAAAAGCGATCCATCAATCTCTATTGCTTCAACAATTCGATCACTTCTAATGCCCGTTGAAGATGGCAGAAGCCACTCTAGCTAGTAGAAAACGATGAACCTATACAGTAGGTGAATTCCTATGCAATTTATCAAAGAAGATAGTCCTTTCTTTTCGCCTATGAAATAATTAATCAACTCCTCTTCCAAAGTTAACACCTATGTAGTTGCAGCATCTCAAGAACTCAACGCGAACTCGCTGCAACACTGTCAGAGAACGGACACACAGAAAGACCAAGTTTCCGACTTCACACGATTCCGGTACACGTAAACTGTCACCTCTCTTCCGAATTCTAAGATGTTTTGGATATCTCAATATGGACTACATATAGACTAAAATAAGTGAACAAATACATTAAAACGTGCTTATATACATATGATTAGGAAAAAATTAAAACATCTTATAATTCGGAACGGAGGAAGTACTTGCTAGAAACTTGAGCAATGGATTTATGTGCATAACAAAACATCCCTTTAAACCTGCCGCACAGCCTTCATCTGTATGACACGGAAGTTTTGCCTCATTTCAACAGATTTCACTCACCCAAGCGCCTTTGGTAAGAAGATCTGTAAGTTGTTCATCCATACCAACATGTTGATGCATTCTCTGATGAGGTTAAATTTTGTATCAATGTGTTTGCTTCTCTTGGAACGCAACTGGTGATCCCAATACAATCATCATTAGACTCAACGACAAAAAAAGGGTTGTTCCGCACCACTGAAACCTAGGCGACACGGGCATCCCCTTTTCGCCGCCGCTGGAGGACACCACTGGGCAAAGCCTATGTGGTGGCGGCGGCCTTCTTTTCTGTGTTAGCCCATGTTGTCTCCGACGGCTGGCGGTGGATCCCCAGTCTGAGGCGACGGCGTCAGCTCCCGAGCATGTGGCGGCGGAGGGGATATTCTCGCATGTGCTAACTCGTGCGGTCTCCAGCGGCTGACGGTGGGTCCCTAATCAATGTCTAATGCAGCATTATGGTCGGTTCCCAGGTGGGTGACAACGGTGGCTCCCTGGCTCGCGGTGGTGTGCGCCTTTTGGCATTGTGGGACGATCACCTCCACTAAAGCTGGTGGTTATTGCTAGCAATCCTAGCAATGTTGGGCTCCCCAATGTAGGAGTTTGTAGTAGGAAACAAAAAAAATTCCTCAGTGAGAAACCAATGCATCAGTCCGTGGAGGTATCAATATCTTGCAATCGTTGAATGCCCTGCATGTAACATCCCAAATTTTTAATTTGGAATGTTATACATAGGTCATCATATGCATATCATATTTTATTGCATTTTGGTTGATCCTAGAAATTTTAAGCAACTCAAGGACCCACGGAGAGAGTTGGAGATTTTATTATTTTCATATTTGAGTTTTCTTAAATTTTGAAAAAAGGATCATTTGGTTTTAATCATTTCTCTCTCTGAGTATTTCCAATGTTAAAACAAAAGAGAGGAGATAAAATGACTTCTCCACAATAAAAGAAATAACGGAGGGAAAATATTAAAATCAATTAAGATTTTATTTAGACTTTTATTGTTATTTTATTTGAATTAGGAAAAAAATGCATTTATAAAATTGCATTAGTGGCCCAAATAAATGTTCACTTTGTCCGCAATAATATTAGAGGACCGTGTAAATTTATTTTAGGATTTTTGGAATCTGTTTAGTATTTCTTTTGTTTGTTTTTCCGTGTCAGATTTATTTAAAAAGAAAACAACACACCGACATAATGGGCCGTGCCCGACCCGAACACTGCCCGGCTGGCCTTTATAAGGGCGAGGCCCGACCCCGCCAGCCCAAGCCGCCCTTCCGCCCGAAACCCTAGCCGCTGCCGCCTCCCCGTCTCGTCGCAGCCGCCGCCGACCGCCCGCCCGCCGGAGTCGTCGCCTCCGTTGACCGCTTGCCGCCGGAGTCGCCGCCGCCCCGATCCCGCTCCCGCCACTCGCCGGAGGTAGTCGCCACCGCCGCCGTCCCGGTTTTTCTCGGTAAACCGTTCGGTTTTTTAGAAACCTAGATCTGTTTTTTTAAATAGATCATTCGATTTTTTTCGGTTTAGTTATTTAGCGGACGTTTGTCCGTACGTTCGTTTTAACGAACGGTGTTCGTCAATTAGTCGCAGATAGCGAACGTTCGTTCGTTAGCCTGTTCGTCTCGTTTTATTTTTCCAGGGTTTTCCGCGATTATTTTCGATCGCGATTTCTGCCCTGATCTTCGTTTTAGTTTATCTTTTTGCTCGTTTATCCAAACTAGATGAAACAAGCGCCTAGATCTTCGTCTCGAAGTCCTCTTTCCGTTTAACCAACTTGAACAAGATTTTGGTACTGTAAAATTTGACTTTAGTCTAGATTAGTAAATGAATCTTGTTTTTTTCGTAGTTTGAGTTTCGTTGCTCCGTTTGATTTGATTCAATTTGCAAATCGGAGTTCTTCAGTTGAACTTTCTTGTTGGATTTTCTTATTTGAGTTTTACCTGTGCTTCTAGTTGGGTGCTTATGTATGTTATTGTTTGTTTGCGTTAGAATACCCGGAGTGTGAAGCGTGCTACTACGAGTCTCTAGGTTTTGCGAATCATCAACAAGGCAAGTAACACTTTGATCACACCTCTTTATTACCCAGTTTTTGTGCATTAATCTCAATCGTCAAACATTGCATGGTTAGGATCTGAATAACATGTGGGTTTGAGAAGTACATGATGAGGTAGAACCTATTGCCCTTTTATTATCAAACCTTTGGGAGTTACTTCTACGTTATGCTCAGGATTGCTATGCTATGCTTGTAGACATGGATTGGGTGAGTGTATCCATGACAGATGTGAGTATTGTTAATTAATGGTTAACTTAAGGTGGCTACTTAAATACACATCTGGATGGATTGGTTGAGGCACCCTGGAGTACCCAGCGGTTGTCAGGGCACCTGGAGAATCCAGTGTTGTCCTAGGATATCCCAGAGTACCCGTGTGATCATCCTACGGTTCGCCACCCAGGCTCAAAGGGATCATAAGATTATTCATGCTAGAAACTTCCGTGTGCAGCCACAAGCCATTATGGGATCTGGCATAGTTGAATAAGTTGTGTGAACTCTTTCAGTGGTAGACTAGTAGATGTAGGGGATGTAGGTGGTACTGTCTACCCAGAGTAAAGAGTTAATGCTTCTGAAAGACTGTGTCTCGGTCATCCGTTTCTCAAACATCATGAAGTGCGAGAAATTCAACGGAGGAGATCGAGTCTTGTGGGAAAAAGTGCGCAAACCTCTGCAGAGTGTACAAACTAATCATGGTTAGCCGTGTCCCCGGTTATGGACATCTTGAGTATATGGTTCTTGGATTATCATGTTGATCTCATCAGTCTAAATTAATTTGATTGGGTTAATTGATGATGTTTAATTGGTATTGAGTTGGAGGAACCTTCTCAATGTTTAAAAACCACCATGATAGTTAAATAAAATTTATTCCTTTGTTGTAGGGAAAAATTGGCTGTATGCAAAAACTATAACCATAGAGTTTTCCACCAGCCATATATGCATGTAGTGATAGCATTTACCTGTTCATTACTCTATGTGTTACATTGCCAGCATATTCCATGTGTTGACCCATTTCGGGCTGCAACATATCATGTTGCAAACTTTCCAGACGACGAGTAAGGTGCTATAGGTCGTTGTCGTTCACTCAGCTATGCCATTGGAATTGATGGACTCACTTTATCCCCCAAGCCTTTCGCTGTTATCTTATTTAGATGGCCTTAAGCCATATTATTGTAATAAGTTCTCTTTTGAGACATTCGATGTAATAAGTGTGTGGTTGAAACTCTGTTATAAATCCTCAAGTACTGTGCGTGTCAGCATTACCGATCCAGGGATGACACTGATGCACAAAGACTAGACTGTTTGAGGTCTGGTCGCTACAAGATAGTATCAGAACACACGCTGACTGTAGGACACGACCACTAAGCTAAAACCGTAGGTCACTCTTCTCTACTCATTTCTGACTCCTCTCCCTTTTCTACTCTATAGGGTGGCGGAATCAAGGAACAAGTTTACACAACTGGATGAAGATACACCTTTTGGACAACACTTGAAGGAAGTTAGTAGGTACCTGAACATCGGAATACCAAGCTTCACCGGGACCTACATCGCCACTTTACCAGAAGAGGAGCGTTGGATGATTTGAGTTCAAATTCCAGGAAGGACGTTCATGACAGTCACTGAGCCCATAGAGTTTTCCTTTGATGCACCAACCTTGAGTCTAGGAAAGAGCATGGCATCCCACATCGCTATGGACGCATTGGAGAAGTTTACCACAAGGATCTTAAGGATACTATTTACCAAATATGTGGACGCCGAGATGAGCAATGGGAGATGATCAACACCAGGAGGAACATTTCCATTGCAGCTTTCATCCAGGAGTTAAACCAGCACATTTGTCGCCAGGAGAACCAGATGTGCACATGCATGATAGATCTGAAGAAGGCAATGACCAGGATTTCAGAGCTGGAGGAAGAACTCAAGTCTACATGCGATGGATATGAGGAGGAAATAACGATGCTAGTGGAGAAGAATGACGATCTGACGAGGAAGCTAGGAGTGTTCATGGGAGACCTCACGCCAGGAGGAGATGACGACGATTCCAAGGACATTCATTCAGAGGACTACATCATCATCGACGACATTGAGTCAGACCCCGACGACAGCGATGATGACTATGTCGATGAAGCTGGAGTAGATATCATGGAGTCTTCTACCTATTAAAACTTATGGACGACCACCATATCAGTAGTAGTATTCTCCCATGTATATAGTATAGTCCGAGCACTTTTGTATGATAGTTAGACCGATTATATGCCCTTGTTTGAATTGATTGAAGTGATATGATTGTGTTTGTCTCATGTGCATATGGGTAGTGTTTTCCCCTTAGACCTCATTTCTATTCTGTTTTCTCACCTTTCCTAAACCCATCAGATGCCTCCGAGACGTGACAATGGATTTGCTTTCCCACCGAAGCTCACTCAGTTGATCCAGCAGCAGAATACCCTGATGCAGCTATTAGTTCAGAATCAAAACCAAGGAAACAACAACAACAACAAAAAAACACCACCACCACTACATGTTGATCACTTAGCCCGTTTCCTAAGGCTGAATCCGCCGGTGTTCTCTAGTAGCACCGAGCCGATTGTTGCAGATGATTGGCTCCGCAAGATTGGAAGGGAGCTGACCACTGTAGGATGCACAGATGCGGAGAGAGTGCGTTTTGCTGCACATCAGCTTGATGGACCCGCATCATCATGGTGGGAGAATTTCATAGCCACTTTGATGAGGACATGACTACCTTGGATACGACCAAAAATATTGCATAAATGCATATTTGTCAGGTGATTTCTAATGCAAACTATTCAATAGTCTATTTATGTTATCCAGAACAAAAATACTTCACACACTTTTGTGTTTTGTCTAATTGCAGGTGTATGGGACATTTGTACAATCCACATATGAAGATAAGGGAAAAGGAGATGTTTAGGTTGTATTCAAAAAGTCCTCTCACGTCACTTTTGGGCCAAGAGAAGATAGAGTCCAAGTCTCTCACGTTCTGGATTCAGATTCAGACTGCACAGACATACCTGACTCAAAACGCCAACAACTTTTTCATACGGACTCCGAATTGGGTGATTCTTTTTTTGTTGGAAACTAGATTTCGTGCTCTTTCCATCCCAATTGGATTCACCTTCAAATTCGTCCGGAGCGTTGAGTTACGGACGAAACAATCTGACGTTGCAGCAGATTCCGAGTCAAACTACAAGCCCAAAGGTGTTGCATCATCTCCACTTGGGCCCATGAGCCTTGTACGACCTAGGGTTAGTTTTAGGCTGCCTTGGTACGTCCTCCCACCTCCTTGGCCGCCACCCCTTGCTCCTATACAAGTAGATCCATCTAGTAGCTTTTTCCTTGGGATTTGTTTAGTTAAAAGTTAGCCATTGCAACTTCGTGTACTTCGTTTGTGTCCAACGACCAGACCAAGACCGCTTCCGGATCCCCACCTTTATCAATACTTCATCTATATTCGCAATATTCAGAATGCTTTATCATATTTTTGCTTGTTCTTCGATTGCTTGCAGGAATAGACCTTCGTGGTCAGGTTGATTGTGCTTCGGCATGGTCAATAACCTCTCGGAGTTGGTTTAGCGATTGCTAAGGCGCAACGTCGTGCTTGTTTGTAGTCGGATCGTCAAAGTCATCTTTACCAAATCGATAGTTATCATCTCATCGAAAGATCGGGACACCCCGCCTCTATCACACTTACCCCATTGACACGGTTACATGGGACCAGTTTCAGAAGGCTTTCCGCACTGCCCATGTTTCAGCAGGAGCTATGAACATGAAGAAGTGTGAGTTTCGCAACTTGCGCCAAGGAGGACACACAGTGGGCCAGTATGTGGATGAGTTTAGTAAGTTAGCACGTTATGACACTGATGACGTAGCTACAGATGCTGCTAAGCAGGAGAAGTTTCTGGAAGGACTGAATGATGAGCTGAGCATGTAGTTGATGGTGGCAATCTTCAACAACTACCATGAGTTGGTAGACAGAGCTCTTATGATTGAAGGGAAGTACAGACAAGGGAAGTACAATTCAGGAGCTCAGCAGAAACCCCGTTTTACCCCGAACTCGGGAGGACACATTCACCATAACCATGGAGGCCATAATTCCAATGGAGGAAGTTCGCATAACCACAGTGGCCCCAAGAATGGGAATGAGAATGGAGGAAGCAACGTCCAGAACCATTCCAACCCAGCAACGCCCGCCAAGAAGGATCTAAGTCACATTACTTGTTTCAAGTACGGGAAGAATGGACACTACGCCACCGAGTGTTCTGAAGTAAAGAATGGAAATGGCAATGGAATCTCTGGGAAGAAGCCCAACCCTTTCAACAGGGGACAAGTGAACCACGTTAGCGTGGAGGAGGTTGAAGCGCAACCAGATGCAGTTATAGGTAAGTTTTTGGTTAAGTCATTTACTGCATTCATACATATCAAGGGGATTTGTGGATAAGTATCACCTGCCAACCCAAGCCCTTAGGTAACCCATATTAGTAACCTTGCCAGGAGCAGAGTATATGGCCATCCTATGGTGTGATCGGTTACCATTAAGGATTGTTAACTACGTGTTCCCCTCAGACCTAATACTATTGGAGTCGCAAGGACTAGATGTAATATTAGGCATGGATTGGTTATCAAAGTATGGAGGGAACATTGACTGCGCTAGTAAGTCGATTATGCTCACCACCCCAGAAGGAAGAAGGATTAAATATGTATCCCGGCATGTGCCAAAGAGGACTCAAGTGAATTCCTTATTAGGAGTTGTACATGAGGAAGTACCAGTGGTGAAGGATTACCCCGATGTATTTCTAGAGGAGTTGCCAGGCATTCCACCGGATAGAGACATTGAGTTTTTGATTGAGCTTTTGTCAGGCACATGGCCAATATCAAAGAGACCGTATCGGATGCCCGCACAGGATTTGGAGGAAATTAAGAAGCAGATTAAGGAGTTACTGGATAAAGGTTACATCCGACCAAGTTCGTCACCTTGGGGATCCCCGGTACTTCTAGTGGAGAAGAAGGATGGATCATTGAGGATGGTTGTTGATTATCGTGTGTTGAATGAAGTGACAATCAAGAACAAGTACCCACTGCCGATGATCAATGATTTTTTTGACTAGTTGCAAGGAGCTAAAGTGTTTTCCAAGATCGATCTGCGATCAGGATATCATCAGCTGAAGATTTGAGAGCAGGATATACCTAAGACAACTTTTACCACAAGGTACGGGCTATATGAGTATACCGTTATGTCATTTGGTCTGACTAACGCGCCTGCCTATTTCATGAACATGATGAACAAGGTGTTTATGGAGTTTTTGGATAAGTTCATCGTGGTGTTCATTGATGATATATTGGTCTACTCGAAGAATGAAGAGGAGCATAAGGAGCATTTGCGTTTGGTTCTTGAAAAGCTCAGGGAACACTAGTTATATGCCAAGTTCAACAAGTGTGAGTTTTGGTTGAAGGAAGTTGGATTCCTCGGACATGTTATATCCGGAGAAGGAATAGCAGTAGACTCCACCAAGGTTGTTTATGTGACTAAATGGGTAGCACCCACATCAGTTGGAGAGATCAGGAGTTTTCTTGGACTCGCAGGATATTATCGGAGGTTCATTGAGAATTTCTCCAGGATTGCAAAGCCCATGATAGAGTTGTTGAAGAAGGACACCAAGTTCAAATGGACTGAGGAGTTTGAAGCCAGTTTTCAGGAGTTGAAGAAACGTTTGGTTACAGCCCCAGTGCTGATTCTTCCAGATCAACATAAGGATTATCAAGTGTATTGTGACGCTTCTCGTCGAGGACTTGGAGCAGTGCTTATGCAGGAGGGAAGAGTTGTTTCATATGCCTCACGATAGATTAAACCTCATGAGCAAAATTATGCTACACACGATTTGGAGTTAGTAGCCATAGTGCATGCATTGAAGACTTGGAGACATTTTCTCATCGAAAACCATTGTGAGGTATACACGGATCACAAGAGTTTGAAGTATATATTCATGCAGAAGGAGTTGAACCTCAGGCAGAGGAGATGGTTGGAGCTCATTAAGGATTATGATATGAAGTTGCACTATCATCCCGGAATGGCTAATGTAGTAGTCGATGCATTGAGTCGCAAGAGTTGTGTCAATACGCTCATGACCGGAGGATTACCCAAGGAATTAGTAGAGGATCTTCGCGAGCTATGTTTGGAAATAGTTCCGAGAGGTTATGTAGCAGCATTGGAAATCCAGTCTACTTTGATGGATAAGATCAGAGAAGCACAGAAGACCGACAAGGAGATTGCCGAGATAAAGGAAAGGCTAAAGGATTTCATGAGGATGAGCACAATACCTTATGGTTTGAGGATCGCGTTTATGTGCCTAATGACCCCGAGATCAGGAAGTTGATTCTGCAGGAGGCCCACGATTCGCCATATTCGATTCACCCAGGAAACACCAAGATGTATCTAGATTTGAAGGAAAGTTTCTGGTGGACCAGAATGAAGAAGGATATTGCTGAGTATGTAGCTGTATGTGATGTATGTCAGAGAGTTAAGGCAGAGTATCCGAAGCCAGCAAGATTGCTACAGCCATTGCCAATACCCGAATGGAAGTGGGACAAGCTTGGCATGGATTTTATCATGGGATTGCCCAGGACCCGTTCGGGCTATGACTCTATATGGGTTGTAGTCGATTGATTGACGAAAGTAGCTCATTTCATCCCAGTGAAGACCACTTATACAAGTGCAAAGTTGGCAAAGATATACATGACCAGGATCGTATGTCTGCATGGAGTTTCAAGGACCATAGTATCAGATAGAGGAACCCAGTTTACCTCAAAATTCTGGAATCAGTTGCAGGAGACTTTGTGTACTAGGCTAGAGTTCAGTACAAGCTTTCATTCACACACAGGTGGACAGACCGAGAGAGTCAATCAGATTCTGGAGGACATGTTGAGAGCTTGTGCGCTAGATTATGGACCTAGTTGGGATGACAATTTGCCGTATGCAGAGTTCTCTTACAACAACAGTTATCAAGGCAGTTTGAAGATGGCCCCTTTCGAAGCCTTGTACGGAAGGAGGTGGAGGACACCGTTATTGTGGGACGAAATTCAAGATCGTCAGTTGTTTGGACCAGATTTGATTAAGGAGTCTGCAGAGAAGGTTAAACTGATTCGCGACAGACTCAAGGTAGCCCAATCCAGGCAGAAGAGTTATGCAGATTCTAAACGCAACGAGACATTTTACGAAGTTGGAGACAGATTATACCTTCGTGTGTCACCACTTCGAGGAGTTAAGCATTTTGGAGTTAAGGGAGAGTTTGCACCATGTTTTGTGGCACCATACAAAGTTTTGGAACGTATGGCAGAAGTTGCTTACAAGCTGGAATTTCCAGAAGGATTGTCAGGAGTTCACGATGTGTTCCACGTTTCCCAGTTAAAGAAATGCCACGTGGAGGTGGCCAATATTCTCCTGAGAGATACAGTGCCACTGGAAGTGATTCATGTGGATAATGATTTGACCTACGAAGAGAAACCAGTGAAGATTCTCCAGTTTGCTAGCCAAGTCACACGCAACAAGGTTATCAAGTTTTGCAAAGTTCAGTGGAGCCACCATACCGAGGATGAAGACACCTGGGAACGAGAGGAAGACCTACGGAAGGACCACCCACACCTATTTTCTAGCCAACCCGAATCTCGAGGGCGAGATTCATCTTAAGGGGAGTAGGTTTGTAACATCCCAAATTTTCAATTTGGAATGTTATACATAGGTCATCATATGCATATCATATTTTATTGCATTTTGGTTGATCCTAGAAATTCTAAGCAACTCAAGGACCCACGAAGAGAGTTGGGGATTTCGTTATTTTCATATTTGAGTTTTCTCAAATTTTGAAAAGAGGATAATTTGGTTTTAATCATTTCTCTCTCTGAGTCTTTCCAATGTTAAAATAAAAGAGAGGAGATAAAATGACTTATCCAAAATAAAAGAAATATTGGAGGAAAAATATTAAAATCAATTAAGATTTTATTTGGACTTTTATTGCTATTTTATTTGAATAGGAAAAAATGTGTTTTTCAAAATTGTATTAGTGGCCCAAATAAATGTTCACTTTGTCCGCAATATTAGTATAGGACCGCGCAAATTTATTTCAGCATTTTTGGACTCCGTTCAGTATTTCTATTGTTTGTTTTTCCGCATCAGATTTATTTTAAAAAAACAACGCACCGACCTAACGGGCCGTGCCCGACCCGTACACCATCCAGCCAGCCTTTATAAGGGCGAGGCCCGACCCCGCCAGCCCAAGCCGCTCCGCCACTTGAAACCCTAGCCGCCGCCTCCTCGAGACGCGCACCGCCACCGCAGTCACCTCGCGCGCCGCCTCCCCGTCGCGTCGCCGCCACCGCCGACCGCCCGCCCGCCGGAGTCGCCGCCGCCATCGTCGCCAACCGTCCGCCACCGGAGTCGCTTCCGCCGCCCCGATCCCACCGCCACCGCCGCCACTCGCCAGAGGTAGCCGCCGCCGCCGTCCCGGTTTTTCTCGGAAAACCGTTCATTTTTTTTATAGAAACCTAGATCTATTTTTTTAAATAGATAGTTCAATTTTTTTTGGTTTAGTTATTTAGCGGACGTTCGTCCGTACGTTCGTTTTAACGAACGTTGTTCGTCAGTTAGTCGCAAACAACGAACGTTCGTTCATTAGCCTGTTCGTCTCGTTTTATTTTTCCAGGGTTTTCCGCGATTATTTTCAATCGCGATTTCTGCCCTGATCTTCGTTTGAGTTTATCTTTTCACTCGTTTATCCAAATTAGATGAAACAAGTGCCTAGATTTTCGTATCGAAGTCCTCTTTCCGGTTAACCAACTTGAACAAGATTTTGGTATGTAAAATTTGTCTTTAGTCCAGATTAGTAAATGAATCTTGTTTCTCGTAGTTTGAGTTCCGTTGCTCCGTTTGATTTGATTCAATTTGCAAACCGGAGTTCTTCAGTTGAACTTTCTAGTTAGATCTTCTTATTTGAGTTTTACATAGGTTTGTAGGTTTGTAACATCCCAAATTTAATCTTCTTATTTTCAATTTGGAATGTTATACATAGGTCATCATATGCATATCATATTTTATTGCATTTTGGTTGATCCTAGAAATTCTAAGCAACTCAAGGACCCACGGAGAGAGTTGGGGATTTCGTTATTTTCATATTTGAGTTTTCTCAAATTTTGAAAAGAGGATAATTTGGTTTTAATCATTTCTCTCTCTGAGTCTTTCCAATGTTAAAATAAAAGAGAGGAGATAAAATGACTTATCCAAAATAAAAGAAATATTGGAGGAAAAATGTTAAAATCAATTAAGATTTTATTTGGACTTTTATTGCTATTTTATTTGAATTAGGAAAAAAATGTGTTTTTCAAAATTGTATTAGTGGCCCAAATAAATGTTCACTTTGTCCGCAATATTAGTATAGGACCGCACAAATTTATTTCAGGATTTTTGGACTCCGTTTAGTATTTCTATTGTTTGTTTTTCCGCATCAGATTTATTTTAAAAAAACAACGCACCGACCTAACGGGCCGTGCCCGACCCGGACACCACCCAGCCAGCCTTTATAAGGGCGAGGCCCGACCCCACCAGCCCAAGCCGCTCCGCCGCTTGAAACCCTAGCCGCCGCCTCCGCGAGACGCGCGCCGCCACCGCAGTCACCTCGCGCGCCGCCTCCCCGTCGCGTCGCCGCCGCCGCCGCCCGCCCGCCCGCCGGAGTCGCCGCCGCCATCGTCGCCAACCGTCCGCCACCAGAGTCGCTTCCGCCACCCCGATCCCACTGCCGCCGCCGCCACTCGCCAGAGGTAGCCGCCGCCGCCGCCGTCCCGGTTTTTCTCGGAAAACCGTTTGTTTTTTTATAGAAACCTAGATCTATTTTTTTAAATAGATAGTTCAATTTTTTTCGGTTTAGTTATTTAGCGGACGTTCGTCCGTACGTTCGTTTTAACGAACGTTGTTCGTCAGTTAGTCGCAGACAACGAACGTTCGTTCATTAGCCTGTTCGTCTCGTTTTATTTTTCCAGGGTTTTCCGCGATTATTTTCGATCGCAATTTTTGCCCTGATCTTCGTTTGAGTTTATCTTTTCGCTCGTTTATCCAAATTAGATGAAACAAGTGCCTAGATCTTCGTACCGAAGTCCTCTTTCCGTTTAACCAACTTGAACAAGATTTTGGTACTGTAAAATTTGACTTTAGTCTAGATTAGTAAATGAATCTTGTTTCTCGTAGTTTGAGTTTCGTTGCTCCGTTTGATTTGATTCAATTTGCAAACCGGAGTTCTTCAGTTGAACTTTCTGGTTAGATCTTCTTATTTGAGTTTTACCTGTGCTTCTAGTTGAGTGCTTATGTATCTTATTGTTTGTTTGCGATAGAATACCCGGAGTGCGAGGCGTGCTATGATAACCCACAAGTATAGGGGATCACAACAGTTTTCGAGGATAGAGTATTCAACCCAAATTTATTGATTCGACACAAGGGGAGCCAAAGAATATTCTCAAGTATTAGCAGTTGAATTTTCAATTCAACCACACCTGGATAACTTAGTATCTGCAGCAAAGTATTTAGTAGCAAAGTAGTATGGAAGTAACGGTACCGGTAGCAAAAGTAACAGTAGCAGTTTTGTAGTAATTGGAACAGTAGCAACGGTAAAGTAAATAAGCAAAGCACAATATGTGAAAAGCTCGTAGGCATTGGATCAGTGATGGATAATTATGTCCGATGCGATCCCTCATGCAATAGTTATGACATAGGGTGACACAGAACTAGCTCCAGTTCATCAATGTAATGTAGGCATGTATTCCGAATATAGTCATACATGCTTATGGAAAAGAACTTGCATGGCATCTTTTGTCCTACCCTCCCGTCGCAGTGGAGTCCGAGTGGAAACTAAGGTATATTAAGGCCTCCTTTTAATAGAGTACCGGACCAAAGCATTAACACACAGTGAATACATGAACTCCTCAAACTACAGTCATCATCGAGAAGTATCCCGATTGCTGTCACTTCGAGGTTGTCGGATCATAACACATAATAGGTGACTATAGACTTGCAAGATAGGATCAAGAACTCACATATATTCATGAAAACATAATAGGTTCAGATCTGAAATCATGGCACTCGGGCCCTAGTGACAAGCATTAAGCATAGCAAAGTCATAGCAACATCAATCTCAGAACATAGTGGATACTAGGGATCAAACCCTAACAAAACTAACTTGATTACATGGTAAATCTCATCCAACCCATCACCGTCCAGCAAGCCTACGATGGAATTACTCACGCACGATGGTGAGCACCATGAAAGTGATGGAGGATGGTTGATGATGACGACGACGACGAATCCCCCTCTTCGGAGCCCCGAGTGGACTCCAGATCAGCCTTCCCGAGAGAGATTAGTGCTTGGCAACGGCTCCGAATCGTAAAACGCGATGAAACTTTCTCTCTGATTTTTCCGCGAAAGCAAATATATGGAGTTGGAGTTGAGGTCAGTGGACGTCGAGGGGGCCCACGAGGCAGGGGGCGCGCCCCCAACCCTCGTGGACAGGGTGTGGGCCCCCTGATGCTAATTCTTTCGCCAGTATATTTAATTAATTCAGAAAAGTTGCTCCGTGGATTTTCAGGTCATTCTGAGAACTTTTATTTCTGCACAAAAATAACACCATGGCAGTTCTACTGAAAGCAACGTCAGTCCGGGTTATTTCCATTCAAATCATGCAAGTTAGAGTCCAAAACAAGGGCAAAAGTGTTTGGAAAAGTAGATACGACGGAGACGTATCATGCTATTACGAGTCTCTAGGTTTTGCAGATCATCAGCAAGGCAAGTAACACTTTGATCATACCTCTTTATTACCCAGTTTTTATGCATTAGTCTCAATCCTCAAACATTGCATGGTTAGGATCTGAATAACATGTGGGTTTGGAAAGTACATGATGAGGTAGAACCTATTGCCCTTTTATTATCAAACCTTTGGGAGTTACTTCTACGTTATGCTCAGAATTGCTATGCTATGTTCGTAGACGTGGATTGGGTGAGTGTATCCATGACAGATGTGAGTATTGTTAATTAATGGTTAACTTAAGGTGGCTGCTTAAATACACATTTGGGTGGATTGGTTGAGGCACCTTGGAGTACCGAGTGGTTGTCAGGGCACCTGGAGAATCCAGTGTTGTCCTAGGATATCCCGGAGTACCCGTGTGATCATCCTATGGTTCGCGACCAAGGCTCAAAGGGATCATAAGATTATTCATGCTAGAAACTTCCGTGTGCAGCCACAAACCATTATGGGCTCTGGTATAGTTGAATAAGTTGTGTGAACTCTTTTAGTGGTGGACTAGCAGATATAGGGGATGTAGGTAGTACTGTCTACCCAGAGTAAATAGTTAATGCTTCTGAAAGACTGTGTCTCGGTCATCCGTTTCTCAAACATCATGAAGTGCGAGAAATTCAACGGAGGAGATCGAGTCTTGTGAGGAAAAGTTCTCAGAATTGATATGAGGTCGCCCGAATGCCCTTTGATCGTTTGACCAATACTTTGAAAATTCATAACAAATTGATATGAACTTAGAAAAATGCAAATAAGATATAAAAATGTTCAGATAAACATTACCTTTATGTGTATGTTATTTGCATTCAGGACAAAAGTACCATTTAATCAACTTAAGGTTATTAATGTTATTAACATTACTATAAATAAAAAGGTATGAAAATACTTTTTTAGGAATAAAAAATGCATGCAAATGTCGGTGACATTTTTTGAACATCCTGATATCTTATTTGCATTTTTCTAAGTTCATATCAACTTGTGATGAATGCTCAAACGACTTTGACCATTATTTTGGAACTTCATAACAAGTTGATATGAACTCGAAAAAATGCAAATAAGATATAAGGAAGTTCAAAAAATGTCACCTACATTTGCGTGTAATTTTTATTCCTGAAAAAGTTATTGTTTATAAATTCTTATTTTTAATAATGTTAATAACATTAATAACTTTAAGTTGTTGAAATGGTACTTTTGTCCTGAATGCAAATGACATACACATAAAGGTAATGTTTATGTGAACATTTTGATATCTTATTTGCATTTTCTAAGTTCATATCAATTTGTTATGAATTTTCAAAGTATTGGTCAAACGGTCAAAGGGCATTCGGGCGACCTCGGAGGGAAATCTAAGGGCAAAACTGAGCATAGTCGAAAAGTAAGGGCAAAACCCGTGGGTAGGTTCCATCTAGGGGGGAAAATGAATTTGTCCCATCATTCATAGAGAGCTCAAACCATTGCATCCTTGCACCATCTTTCTTGGTTCTTGTTTGTTGTTTCTCTTTGTGAGTTCTAGATCTTATGATCATCTTCACAACAAGCTCGAGTTCATCAAAACGGAGTTCATATGCATCTTCTATGATGTTTTGGATGTTGGAGTTTTTGCCGGTTCTTCATTCATAGGGGTTTCACATCTCTATATCATTGACATGGTGGTAGCTGGGAGACCGGGTTATAGGATCGATTGTCGTACTATCAAGGGGGACTCTCAAGTAAGTAGCTTGATCATATCATTCGTAGAGATCTCAATCCATTGCATCCTTGCACAATCTTTCTTGGTTCTTGTTTGTTTTTTCTCTTTGTGAGTTCTAGAGCTTATGGTCATCTTTACGACAAGCTCGAGTTCATCAAAACGGAGTTCATATGCATCTTCTATGATGTTTTTTATGTTGGAGTTTTTGCCGGTTCTTCATTCATAGAGGTTTCACATCTCTATATCATTAGCATTTTTCTACTGTCGTTGTTTGGATAGTACTCGTCGTCATCTATCCAACAAGCTTGAGTTTGCTCAATTCGGAACTCATATGCAGAAGTTATGGCAGTTGGTTTTTCTTGCTCTTCTGTTTTGCTTGGGCAGTTTTTCAGCTTGAGCGGTAGTAGAGAGTGGTGGTACCTCTCCCCCGAGCGGTAGTACCTCTTAGGCAATACTTTTGCTGGCCAGTGCTGCTTCCACTTCCACTTATTTTTATGCTTTTGTTAACCAACCGCTTGAGCGGTAGTAACTCTCTAAGCAGTAGTACTACTCCCCTGAGCGGTACTACCTCTAAAGTGGTACTACCTCTCCCCCAAGCGGCACCACCTCTCCGGCAGAACTACCATTCATGTTTTTCTATCTCGTTGGGTTGTTTTGACAGTGCTAAGCAGTAGTACTGCTCCCCCGAATGGTAGTACCGCTTGAGCACGACTTAAGGGCATAATGGTTGGATTCGGGGGGCCTATTTAAGGGGGCCTTTTTCCCAATGGTTCCTATCCTTCTAGCTCGTGTTCTTCCCCCAGTGTTGACCTTCTTCGAGCCTACTATCTGTGGACCACTCCATGGATCCTTGCTTGGTTTTGGGGGAAAAGAGAGAGGAGATCTAGATCCACATTTCCACCAATCACTTTCTACTCTATGTGAGGGGAACCCCTTGGATCTAGATCTTGGAGTTTTTGGTGTTCTCCTTCTTGTTCTTCCTCTCATTTCTGTTCATAGATTTTGTTGCTTTGCTGGGATTTGAGAGTGATCATTGGTAGAGCGAGCTGCTATACAAATGGTTTTTAACGCCTTTCCGCGACGGCATTTTAAACCGTTGCCTAGCCAATGTGTGCGATAGGGGGGTCCTTCCCACACGACCCAGAAACCATCGGGGATAGGGAGTAGCAATGCATACATTTTGGATAACAAAGCATATGTGTTGCCGACATGTATCCCAAACGCGAGTCTTCAGACAATTGTTTGTGATATCTCTCGTATCCCAAACGCTCCATCCTTGCTACTCGTTTGTGCTTGCATTACCACCGTCGTCGGTATTCTGTGGTGCAACATTTACGATGCGCATCACATCAGAAACAATTCATGATTGTAAAGCATGTATGATAAGGCAACTATCACAAACATTTAGTTTTCTCGCACCGTTTGTGATGTTGTCTGACACCACACACGCTTTGCAAACGACAACTATGTGCATGGTTACACATGTTTCCTCTCCGTGAACCATGTCGTATTGTGATGTATTATCACACACGTTGTGCTTTATAGACCGTGTGCGCCGTAATGACCTACAAGCGTATTTTCACCCTAATTTAATTGCTGCTATTTAAAATTGTACCAAATTTCAATTTGAAAGTAGGCTATAACTTCATTCATATCCATCAGGTTCAACAACCAATGCATTATTCGATTCACAGGTACATACATTCAAGAATTACATCACAAAGAGAATTACATTAGCACCAAATAAAGAATGATGAACCAAGGTTGTATACTTGTACTATTAAAGATGGTAAAGAAAGAGGCGAGAGACATTCTGGTTGCTGAACAAGGTGAAGCGAAATGTCGCTAATGTGCTCTCCTCCATGCAGAAGGCACACACGACTCTAGTCCAACCCATTGTGATGGCCGGCCGCCAATCATGTAGTTTGGGAGGTAATCTTGAGTAAACTACTTCGGGAACCACTGCAAGGGAAAAAGATTCAGACATTGTCATCTAACACAACTCATTATGGGCGGTAAAAAGAACACTACAGAGTTCTTAATTACCATGGTGCAGTTCACTGTTGTCTTGGATAAAGTTTAAAAAAATAGTTCAGTTGACATCTTTTGACCCATTTTACTAATATTTTTTTATCGATTTCCTCACTTAATGCTGGTTCATGAATATCTCATTGCCCCATTGATGTCTACTACACAATTTAATCTTGTAGACTCGTGTTGGGCCTCCAAGCACAGAGTTTTGTAGGACAGTAGCAAATTTCCCTCAAGTAAATGACCTAAGGTTTGTCAATCCGTGGAAGGCGTAGGATGAAGATGGTCTGTCTCAAACAACCCTGCAACCAAATAACAAAGAGTCTATTGTGTCCCCAACACACCAAATACAATGGTAAATTGTATAGGAGCACTAGTTCAGCGAAGAGATGGTGATACAATTGTAGTAATGATAAGATATTGATTTTTGTAATAGGAATAATAAAAAATAGCAAGGTAGCAAGTAAAAAAAGTGAGCACAAATGGTATTGCAATGCTTGAAAATGAGGCATACACTACTGGAATCAGGATCTTTGCCGTCAGCCAGCTCTTTGTCGTCTGCTAGCTGACGGTAAAGAAGGTCTTTGCCATCAGCTTACAGAAAGCTGACGGCAAATAAAGAGTGGACGGCAAAGCGGGTGTTTGCCGTCAGCCTGCTCTTTGCCGTCAGCTAGCTGACGGCATAGAATATTTGTCGTCTGCTAGCAGACGGCAAAGAGGATGGACGAACCATTAACGAGAAGGACTTAACAACCACTTTCTTTGTCGTCTGCTAGCAGATGGCAAAGAGCCAGAAAGCAGACGGCAAAGAAAATAACCTAATGTATCTAACGGCCGCCCCGCCCCCGGCAGACGGCAAAGAAAAACGCATGGCACGGATCGATCCCACGGATCGATGACTTGGCACCCACCCACCCACGAGCCACACAGCCCCGGGCCCCACCCACGATGCACACACGCCCAACCCACGCACACACACACACCCACGTTGGATCCCATCTCTCTCGTCCTCCTTGATCCCTTTTATCCACCCTGATACGTCTCCAACGTATCTACTTTTCCAAACACTTTTCCCTTGTTTTGGACTCTGACTTGCATGATTTGAATGAAACTAACCTGGACTGACGCTGTTTTCAGCAGAACTGCCATGGTATTGTTTATTGTGCAGAAAACAAAAGTTCTCGGAATGACCTGAAAATCCACGAAGGTAACTTTTGGAAAATATAAAAAATACCGGCGAAAGAATCAAGGCCAGGGGGCCTAGTCCACGAGGGTGGGGGGCGCGCCCCCTCCCCTAGGCGCGCCCCCTGTCTCATGGGCCCCCTGATGCTCCACCGACCTCAACTCCAAATCTATATATTCTGTTTCGCGGAGAAAAAAACCAGAGAGAAAGTTTCATTGCGTTTTACGATACGGAGCCACCGCCAAGCTCTAATCTCTCTCGGGAGGGCTGATCTAGAGTCTGTTCAGGGCTCCAGAGAGGGGGATTCGTCGCTGTCGTCATCATCAACCATCCTCCATCACCAATTTCATGATGCTCACCACCGTGCGTGAGTAATTCCATTGTAGGCTTGCTGGACGGTGATGGGTTGGATGAGATTTACCATGTAATCAAGTTAGTTTTGTTAGGGTTTGATCCCTAGTATCCACTATGTTCTGAGATTGATGTTGCTATGACTTTGCGATGCTTAATGCTTGTCACTAAGGCCCGAGTGCCATGATTTCAGATCTGAACCTATTATGTTTTCATGAATATATGTGAGTTCTTGATCCTATCTTGCAAGTCTATAGTCACCTATTATGTGTTATGATCCGACAACCCCGAAGTGACAATAATCGGGATACTTCTCGGTGATGACCGTAGTTTGAGGAGTTCGTGTATTCACTATGTGTTAATGCTTTGGTCCGGTTCTCTATTAAAAGGAGGCCTTAATATCCCTTAGTTTCCACTAAGACCCCGCTGCCACGGGAGGGTAGGACAAAATATGTCATGCAAGTTCTTTTCCATAAGCACGTATGACTATATTCGGAATACATGCCTACATTACATTGATGAACTGGAGCTAGTTCTGTGTAACCCTATGTTATAGCTAGTACATGAGGAATTGCATCCGACATAATTATCCATCACTGATCCAATGCCTACGAGCTTTTCACATATTGTGTTTCACTTATTTACTTTTCCGTTGCTACTGTTACAACTATTACAAAACTGCTATCTTTACTTTTGCCACTGTTACCATTACTATCATACTACTTTGCTACTAAATACTTTGCTGCAGATACTAAGTTATCCATGTGTGGTTGAATTGACAACTCAACTGCTAATACTCAAGAATATTCTTTGGCTCCCCTTGTGTCGAATCAATAAATTTGGGTTGAATACTCTACCCTCGAAAGCTGTTGCGATCTCCTATACTTGTGGGTTATCAAGACTCATTCCTGGCGCTGTTGCCGGGGAGCATAGCTCTATTCATTGAGTCACTTGGGATTTATATCTGCTGATCACTATGAAGAACATGAAAGACGCAAGAAGTAAGATTTTTCCCTCAACTATGAGGGGAGGTAAGGAACTGCCATCTAGCTCTGCACTAGATTCTCCTTCTATTTTGAGTAAGCTTGCGACACCTAAACCTGCGACTGCTATGAATTCTGATATGTCGCACGTTATTGATGATGCCACTTCTGCTATGCATGATACTTATGATGAAACTACTTCTGTGCTTGATACTACTGTGCCATTCGGTGAATATCTTGATGAACAACTTGCTAGGGTTAGAGAGAACCAAATTATTGAAGATAGTGATGATGAAGGTTCTCCCCCTAATTATGAATTGCCTGTTGTTCCTGAGGGTTATGTTATGGATGAAGAAGCTGCTAGAGCTATTTTTGCTTGCAATGATAGATATGATCTTAAGAAGTTATTAGCTAAATGGAAGCATCAATCCCTTAATGCTAGAATGAAACATAACCCTGCTTTTGCTACTTCACCTATCTGTGTTACTGATAAGGATTATGAATTCTCTGTTGATCCTGAGATAATTACTTTGGTTGAATCTGATCCTTTTTATGGCTATGAATCCGAAACTGTTGTGGCACATCTTACCAAGTTAAATGATATAGCCACCCTGTTTACTAATGATGAGAAGTCCCGCTATTATTATATCCTTAAGATATTTCCTTTCTCATTAAAGGGTGATGCTAAAACTTGGTTTAACTCTCTTCATCCTGGTTGTGTGTGTAGTCCCTAGGATATGATTTATTACTTCTCTGCTAAATATTTCCCTGCTCATAAGAAACAAGCTGCCTTGCGGGAAATATATAATTTTGTGCAAATTGAAGAAGAGAGTCTCCCACAAGCTTGGGGGAGGCTTCTCCGATTACTTAATTCTTTTCCTGATCATCCTCTTAAGAAAAATAAAATACTTGATATCTTTTATAATGGACTAACCGATGCTTCCAAGGACCACTTGGATAGTTGTGTTGGTTGTGTTTTCAGGGAAAGAACAGTCGACCAAGCTGAATTGTTATTGAATAATATGTTGACTAATGAAAATAATTGGACTCTTCCGGAGCCAATTCCTGAGCCTATTCCTAAACCAACTCCGAAGAAGAGGGGTGTTTTATTTCTCAGTCCTAAAGATATGCAAGAGGCAAAGAAATCAATGAAAGAAAAAGGTACTAAAGCTGAAGATGTTAACAATTTACCTCCTATTCAAGAAATACATGGTCTTAATTTACCGCCTGTTGAAGAAACACATTGTCTTGATAACCCGACACAGGTAGTAAAGGTAAATTCTCTCTATAGATATGATAAAGTTGAAATCCCGTCTACTAAATTTCATAGCCCATGCTTAGATGAATTTGATGACTTTATGGCTAGACAAGAAAGTTTTAATGCTTATGTTGGTAGAGAATTAAAGAATAACGCTTTTGAGATTGGACGCTTGAGTGATTATATGGCTAGAGTTAAAGGTGAACTTAAACTCATTAGAAAATATGCTTCTATGGTTACCACTCAAGATGAGCAAGTACTCAAAGCTCAAAGTGATTTGCTCGATGAATTAAATAATAAACATGATGTTGTTGTTAGAGTGGCTACTAGAACTGGTAGAATGACTCAGGAACCTTTGTATCCTGAAGGCCACCCTAAGAGAATTGAGCAAGATTCTCAGAGAAATAATTTAGAGGCACCTAGTTCTTCTAAAAAGAAGAAAAGGAAAAATGATAAGACTTTGCATGCGTCTAGTGAACCTGTTGTAAACACACCTGAGAAACCCAATGATATTTCTATCTCTGATGCTGAAACACAATCAGGTGATGAACATGAACCTAGTGATAATGTTAATGATAATGTTCATATTGATGCTCAACCTAGCAATAATAATGAAGTAGAAATTGAACCTGCTATTGATCTTGATAACCCACAATCAAAGAATCAATGTTATGATAAAAGAGATTTTGTTGCTAGGAAGCACGGTAAAGAAAGAGAACCATGGGTTCAGAAACCCATGTCTTTTCCTCCTAAACCATCCAAGACAAAGGATGATGAGGATTTTGAGTGCTTTGCTGAAATGATTAGACCTATCTTCTTACGTATGCGCTTAACTGATATGCTTAAATTGAATCCTTATGCTAAATATATGAAGGATATCATTACAAATAAAAGAAATATACTGGAAGCTGAAATTTCCACCATGCTTGCTAATTATACTTTTAAAGGTGGAATACCAAAGAAACTTGGAGATCTAGGGGTACCAACTATACCATGCCCCATTAAAAGAAACTATGTTAAAACTGCTTTATGTGATCTTGGAGCCGGTGTTAGTGTTATGCCTCTCTCTTTATATAGTAAACTTGAATTGAATAAGTTGACACCTACTGAAATATCTTTGCAAATGGCTGATAAATCAACTGCTATACCTGTCGGTATTTGTGAGTATGTGCCTGTTGTGGTTGCAAATGTCACTATCTTACCGGACTTTGTTATTCTTGATATTCCCGAGGACGATAGTATGTCGATTATCCTTGGTAGACCCTTTTTGAATACTGCAGGGTTTTTTATTGATTGCAACAAAGGCAATGTCACTTTTCATGTTAATGGTAATGAGCATACGATACACTTTCCGAGGAAACAACCTCAAGTTCATAGAATCAATTCTATTGGAAAAGTTCCAACTATCATTATTGGAGGTTTTGAATTTCCTCTTCCTACTATCAAGAAAAATATATGATATTCTTATTATTGGGGATGTTCATATCCCCGTTGAGGTAACCTAGTGTTATTCGAAATTTCTCTGATTCCGTGTTATTCGGAATGAGTTTGTTAACAAGACTTGATCAACCTTGTTAGTGGATTCATTTTGATGACCATGAGATGAATGAAACTAGAAGGCACAACCTTCTGTACCCTCTTTTTACTTTCTGTTATTTAGAATAAATAAAGCAAAAATAGTATTATCTGTCTGTTTTCTGAATTATACATGCAATAAAAATATATCCCGAAAATAAAAGTGCTCCAAATGCCCTGCAAATTTAGTATGATTTTTTATGGAATATTGAGGATTTTAGCCACTAAGAACACTGCAAGGGGGGAAAGCACCTGGCCATGAGGGTGGAGGGCGCGCCCACACCCCCTGGGCGTGCCCCCTGTCTCGTGGGCCCATGGTGGCCCCCCTCCACTTATTCCTTCACCCACACACTCCATCTTCCTCCCCAAAAAATCATCATCCAGCTCAAGCACGAGTTCTAGCTCATTTTGCTGCGATTTTCGATCTCCTTGCTCAAAGCTCCATTCATAAAACTGCTTTGGGAGATTGTTGCTTGGTATGTGACTCCTCCATTGGTCCAATTAGTTTTTGTTCTAGTGCTTTATTCATTGCAAATTTTTGCTGCATAGGTGACCCTGTTCTTGAGCTTGCATGTCAAATTTATGAAGTCCTAAGTAATTCTAATGCATGATATAGGCTCTAGGCACTTGTGGGAGTAGTTGCTATCAATCTTATTTAGTTTTATTCACTTTTATTTTGAAGTTACTAAAAATTTCAGAAATTTTCAAAAAATGATAAGGAGATTTTTGAGGGGCTCTTCTAGCCAAGGCTCCAAGGATAAACAAGCTAAAGAGAAGGAAAAGGCCAAGTATAATCTTCCTCGCGTAGCGGAAGTACGGCCGTGTGAATGGCCTTGTGATAATTTCTTGAGAGAAACCGGGATTTATGAAGACTTTATTCTTTGGTTGAAAATGCGGGCCTCACCGACTTCCTCCACGACCAGATCGATCAGTATCTCTTACTCACCAATACTTTCGTGCAAAACTTTTATTATTATCCCAAGAATTCACCTCCTTCAGCATCATTTCATTTATATGATGAGTTCAAGGAAATGTCATTACGTAATTTTTGCGCGGTATGTAGAATACCCTTTGAGGGCAGCTTAGATGAACCACGTCGTAAAGATGTGGATGGTTTTGTTAACACTATTGCTGTAGGGGATTCGAAGAAGGGTTCCGATGAGAGAATCACTAGCATACATTTTCCTATTTTACGCTGCTTTGCCATATTTGCTAGTCGATGCTTAATTGGTCATGGAAATAGTGGAAACTTCAGTGTTCCTGATATCATTATTCTGTTCCATGCCTTGTTTGGTGATAACATTTTAGTATGGGTGCCGTTATTGCTAAGCGGCTAAGCCTGAACCGTACAAAGGGCCCCATCTTTGGAGATTACAGGAGCATGGTAGCGCGTGAGTTTATTGTTGACAACAAAGATAAGATGCTTCTGTATAACCTGAGATTTAATAAGAAACACAATGAGATTATTACCCTGCCTGCGCCTTTGTTGTTTGATTTAACTGCAGATAATTATCTTGTCTTGCCGGAAGCGGTGTACACTCATCGAGGCCAGACATCCGCTCCAGAGCCTGAGCCGGAACCTCCACTGGACCCTTATCGTCCATCATCTTATAAGTGGGATCCGAAGGAGATTGCTAGCCAGTCGTATCCTGATGAGACTCCTCAGTACACAGGGGAGAGTAACTGCGGTCTTGGCATTAGACCAACTTAGGCCAAAAGCGAAATCTTGGGGGAGTATGTATTTCTCACCGATTTTACATTCATGTTCACACACTATTCCTAGTTGTTGGTGCTCATAATCTTTCATTGTATTGTCCATGCTAGTTTAATTTCTTTTTCTAGCTTTCTTCTTGTGTGTTTGATAAACCTTAAGAAAAACCAAAAAAATTAGTTAGTTTAATTTCTATGCTTGTAGTAGTAATTAAAAAGAAAACCCAAAAATATTTCTCGTTCTTCTTTTTACTTGTTGGGAGCTTTCCCGTGTAAACAGTTTTATTTTCTCTTCTTTCCTTTGGGGGTCGAGAGTAGAAGACCCTATTGAAAATGCTTAGTGGCTCTCATTTGCATGATTGTTAATTTAACTTAGAGCCCATATTACTTTGTCTTCTCTCTTGAATTGAATGCTTGCAGATTCCAGCTTAGTCCAATGCACGTGCACTATTATTATTATACACACCATTCGGTCGTGCAAGTGAAAGGCAATAATGACAATATATGATGGACTGATTGAGGTGAGAAAAGCTGGTATGAACTCGACCTCTCTTGTTTTTGTAAATATGATGAGTTCGTCGTTCCTGATTCAGCCTATTATGAAGTGAACATATTTGCAATGACATTTAGAGATTATAGTTGCTTATGCCATGAATAATTAGCTACGAGTTTATAATGGTTTACCTTGCGTGCCAACATGCTATTAAAATGATTATGATGTGGTATGATGGGATGGTGTCCTCCTTTGAATGAATTGAGTGACTCGACTTGGCACATGTTCACGCATGTACTTGAGACAAATCAACATAGCCTTCACGATATTTATGTTCATGGTGGATTATAACCTACTCATGCTTGTACTTGGTGTAAGTTAATTTTAATGCATGTTCATGACTGTTGTCGCTCTCTCAGTTGGTCCCTTCCCAGTTTTTGCTAGCCTTCACCTGTACTAAGCGGGAATACTACTTGTGCATTCAAACTCCATAAACCCCAAAGTTATTCCAGATGAGTCCACCATACCTTCCTATATGCGGTATCTACCTGCCGTTCCAAGTAAATCTGTATGTGCCAAACTCCAAACCTTCAAATGAAATTCTATTTTGTATGCTCGAGTAGCTCATGTTTCAACTAGGGTTGTCTGTATCTTCCATGCTAGGTGGGTTATTCTCAAGGGGAGTGGACTCCGCTCCTCATTCACGAGAAAATGGCTGGTAACCGGGATGCCTAGTCCCATGATCAAAAAGATCAAAGTAAATCAAAATAATTAAAACAAAACTCCCCAGGACTGTTGTTAGTTGGAGGCACTCGTTGTTTCGAGCAAGCCATGGATTGATGCTTGTTGGTGGTGGGGGAGTATAAACTTTTACCATTCTGTTTAGGAACCACCTATAATGTATGTAGCATGGAAGATATCGCCATCTCATAGTTGTTGCATTGACAGTGAAAGTATACAGCTCAAAATGTTATTCATCTCTATTTTAAAATCGAGCACTGACACCTCTACAAATCCCTACTTCCCTCTGCGAAGGGTCTATCTATTTACTTTTATGTTGAGTCATCACCCTCTTATTAAAAAGCACCCGCTGGAGAGCACACTATCATTTGCATGCATTACTATTAGTTTATATTGGGTATGACTTGACTGGATCTCTTTTACCATGAATTACAATGTTTAGTCAGTCCTTGATCTTTAAAGGTGCTTTGCATTTATGTTTTGCGGTCTCAGAAAGGGCTAGCGAGATACCATCTTGTTATATCATATTATGATTGTTTTGAGAAAGTGTTGTCATCTGAGTTTTATTATTATTGCTCGCTAGTTGATTATGCCATTGATATGAGTAAATATGAGATCTAAGTGTTATTATGAATATGGTTAGTTCATAATCTTTGCTGAAAACTTGAATGTTGGCTTTACATATTTACAACAACAAGAGCAAATAGAGTTTGTGAAAGTTTTTCTTTATCACTTTCAGTTTATCAACTGAATTGCTTGAGGACAAGCAAAGGTTTAAGCTTTGGGGAGTTGATACATCTATCACGTATCTACTTTTTTCCAAACACTTTTGCCCTTGTTTCGGACTCTAACTTGCATGATTTGAATGAAACTAACCTAGACTGACGCTGTCTTCAGCAGAATTGCCATGGTGTTGTTTATTGTGCAGAAAACAAAAGTTCTTGGAATGACCTGAAAATACACGGAGATAACTTTTGGAAAATATAAAAAATATTTGCGAAAGAATCAAGGCCAGGGGGCCCACACCCTATCCACGAGGCTGGGGGCGCGCCCCCTCCCCCTGTGCGTGCCCCCTGTCTCGTGGGCCCCCTGATGCTCCACCGACCTCAACTCCATATCTATAATTTCCGTTTCGCGGAGAAAAAAATCAGAGAGAAAGTTTCATCGTGTTTTACGATACGGAGCCGCAGCCAAGCCCTAATCTATCTCGGGAGGGCTGATCTGGAGTCCGTTCGGGGCTCCGGAGAGGGGGATTCATCGTCGTCGTCATCATCAACCATCCTCCATCACCAATTTCATGATGCTCACCGCCATGCGTGAGTAATCCCATTGTAGGCTTGCTGGACGGTGATGGGTTGGATGAGATTTACCATGTAATCAAGTTAGTTTTGTTAGGGTTTGATCCCTAGTATCCACTATGTTCTGAGATTGATGTTGCTATGACTTTGCTATGCTTAATGCTTGTCACTAGGGCCTGAGTGCCATGATTTCAGATCTGAACCTATTATGTTTTCATGAATATATATGTGAGTTCTTGATCCTATCTTGCAAGTCTATAGTCACCTATTATGTGTTATGATCCGACAACCCCGAAGTGACAATAATCGGGATACTTCTCAGCGATGACCGTAGTTTGAGGAGTTCATGTATTCACTATGTGTTAATCCTTTGGTCCGGTTCTCTATTAAAAGGAGGCCTTAATATCCCTTAGTTTCCACTAGGACCCCGCTGCCACGGGAGGGTAGGACAAAAGATGTCATGCAAGTTCTTTTCCATAAGCACGTATGACTATATTCGAAATGCATGCCTACATTACATTGATGAACTGGAGCTAGTTCTGTGTCACCCTATGTTATAGCTATTAATGAGGAATCGTATCCGACATAATTATCCATCACTGATCCAATGCCTACGAGCTTTTCACATATTGTGTTTCACTTTTTTACTTCTCTGTTGCTACTATTACAACTATTACAAAACTGCTCTCTTTACTTTTGCCACTGTTACCATTACTATCATACTGCTTTGCTACTAAATACTTTGATGCAGATACTAAGTTATCCAGGTGTGGTTGAATTGACAACTCAATTGCTAATACTTAAGAATATTCTTTGGCTCCCCTTGTGTCGAATCAATAAATTTGGGTTGAATAGTCTACCCTCGAAAGCTGTTGCGATCCCCTATACTTGTGGGTTATCACACCCCCACGCCGCTGCAAGATTCCGGCGATCCCCGCCATTCCCCACCGCCAGCTCTCCTCCCCGAGGTCACCTCTCCCCGCTCACCATCTCCACCGTCCTGTTTCTCTCCTCGCCCAGGAGAGTTACGCGATGGAGTTGTCATCTGCTTTCGAGGAGCGCGTCCGGACATCCTCGAGCGCCACGCCGTGGACCTCGCCTCCTGCGCCCTCGCCGCCCGCGCCGACATTGACGCCACCCACGCGCATTGCCTCGCCGTCGCCCGTGACATCAGCTCGACCAACAGCGAGATCGAGGACACGCAGCGGAAGGCGGAGGAGTGGGACCGCTTCTAGGAGTCCAAGAGGAAGGAGATGGAGGAGTTCCGGGCGATGTCGCAGCAGTTCGAGGCAGGAGCTCGTCAGGAAGTGCAGAGGCTCAAGGCCTTTGTGTCTCAACTGCAGGCAGCTCTGCAGGAGATGCAGAGCAGCGGGTTGCACTCGGACGACGCCGGGATCGGGGCTGCGGAAGCCAGGAAGGCCGACCTCATGGCTAAGAAGGCCAAGCTGGACGAGACCCTGGCTGCAGCCCGCCAGTTCAGAGCACTGTTTCGACAGTAGCTCCAGAAAGCCTTCACGTCACAGGTTAGGGATCAAAAGGCATCACAAAACTGACTAGTTATGTGGTACAAGCAAAACGACATTTATTAGCTAGTTCATCAATCACTTCAAATTAAGGATGCAATGCAAGTGTGGTGGGCTAGTGGACAGTAACATAGTAGTACAAATGTGGTGTTACTTTTAGGCAAATGTTGAGCAAATTTTGAACTAATGGATGAGTTTCGTGGGACGAAGTAGGCTGCCACTTGCACTCCTACTGATGAAACGAACTTCAAATGTCTCTACATGCAAGTACATGCTTTTTATTTCAGTCTTGTTTAGAGAAGGCCCCAGTGGCGTCGAGCTGATGTTGCTGTGGGCACATCAATGTCGGCATGGTCGGGATGGTCGCAGCCCTTCAAGATTCTCAACGGCGTCATCTTGGCGCTGATGGCGGAGTTGACGGTGAGCATCGGCGGGTGCAGGTTCAGATCATCATCCATGAGTTGGTAGTTATTGGTCATATTTAGTTACATTTTGGTCAGTCCGATTGTGGCTATGGAGCACTTCTTTTGGTCATGTGCTAGATCTGTCATGTAGGAGTATTTGGCAATGGATATTTGCTCATACAGAATTTTGATAATCAACTAGGAATTACAATTAGAATCAAAGTAATGCTACTTGTACTCCTTTCATGAAAAAGGGCTACTGATGTCTACTACACAACCTTCTTCTTGTAGACGTTGTTGGGCCTGCAAGTGCACAGGTTTGTAGGACAGTAGCAAATTTCCCTCAAGTGGATGACCTAAGGTTTATCAATTCGTAGGAGGCGTAGGATGAAGATGGTCTCTCTCAAGCAACCCTGCAACCAAATAACAAAGAGTCTTTTGTGTCCCCAACACACCCAATACAATGGTAAATTGTATAGGTCCACTAGTTCGGCGAAGAGATGGTGATACAAGTGCAAAATAGATAGTAGATATAGGTTTTTGTAATCTGAAATAATAAAAACAGCAAGGTAGCGAGCGGTAAAAGTGAGCGTAAACGGTATTGGAATGGTAGGAAACAAGGCCTAGGGTTCATACTTTCACTAGTGCAAGTTCTCTCAACAATAATAACATAGATAGAACATATGACAAGCCCTCAACATGCAACAAAGAGTCACTCCAAAGCCACTAATAGCGGAGAACAAACGTAGAGATTATGGTAGGGTACGAAACCACCTCAAAGTTATTCGTTCGGATCGATCTATAAAAGAGTTCATACTAGAATAACACCTTAAGACACAAATCAACCAAAACCCTAATGTCACCTAGATACTCCATTGTCACCTCAAGTATCCGTGGGCATGATTATACGATATGCATCACACAATATCAGATTCATCCAACCAACATAAAAGTACCTCAAAGAGTGCCCCAAAGCTACTACCGGAGAGTCAAGAACGTGTGCCAACCCCTATGCATAGGTTCATGGGTGGAACCCGCAAGTTGGTCACCAAAACATACATCAAGTGGCACATGATATCCCATTGTCACCACAGATAATCATGGCAAGACATACATCAAGTGTTCTCATAAAAGACTCAATCCGATAAGATAACTTCAAAGGGGAAACTCAATTCATCACAAGAGAGTAGAGGGGGAGAAACATCATAAGATCCAACTACAATAGCAAAGCTCGGGATACATCAAGATCGTGCCATAGAGGAAACACGAGAGAGAGAGATCAAACACATAGCTACTGGTACATACCCTCAGCCCCGAGGGTGAACTACTCCCTCCTCGTCATGGATAGCACCGGGATGATGAAGATGGCCTCCGGTGATGGGATCCCCCTCCGACAGGATGCCGGAATAGGGTCCCGATTGGTTTTTGGTGGCTACAGAGGCTTGCTTGCGGCGGAACTCCCGATCTATCTTCTGTTCTGGAAGTTTTAGGGTACGTAGGTATATATGGGTGCAAGGGGTACGTCGGTGGACCTCCGGGGTGCTCACGAGGTAGGGGGCGCGCCCAGGGGGGCGCCCCCACCCTCGTGGGCAGCCCGTGACTCCCCTGATGTGCACTCCAAGTCCATCAGGTTGGTTTCCTTCCAAAAATAACTTCTCCAGTTGATTTCGTTCCGTTTTGACTTCGTCTGATATTGCTTTTCCTCGAAACACTGAAATAGGCATAAAACAGCAAATCTGGGCTGGGCCTCCGGCTAATAGGTTACTCCCAAAAATAATATAAAAGTGGATAATAAAGTCCAATATTGCCTAAAATAGTAGATAAAGTAGCATGGAGCAATAAAAAATTATAGATACGTTGGAGACGTATCAGCTACTTGTAGGACCCTTGTAGGAGACCATCCTAAAGATCGACGAGAAGATGAGGTTTGGACCCTTGTAGGTTGACTGCTTCAAACCCAATCCATGCTTGCTCCTCTTAATCAACTAGATTATATTAATTAATTCTAGTTACTGAAGTTCTTGGATTATGTTACCAATTTTGATGATGGGCGTCCAGCTATTATATTAGTAATTTGATTTTGGTAGTACCGTTGAATTTGGTTGCTGCTATTCATTTATGTATGTGAAGGAACTGGATAATGTGCTCTTTTTTTGTTTGCAAAATGAAGGACACTCCATCCAGGTAGTGGGAATAGTTAGTCCTTGCTATCAATAGTAGTAGCATTATTCACTGTTGAGTGTGAGGGAATTTTATGGTCGTCTACTTTTTCCTATCATCTACTTCTGATGTTTTCCCTGAAAGTGACACGCGATCTTCCTTTGTTTTTCTTTAGCTGATAGTATGATAACTGCTTGCTTGGCAGAAGTTATGGTTGTGCTGTTTCTTAGGTAAATAAAGAAACTGAGATTTAGTTAGATTTGGAGCACCTCCTGTTGTACCACGATTCCTTCTCTTTGAGCTGTACTTGTACAATAGGTTTTGGATTAGGAGGAGAAAATGCTCTTCTTTCAGTCTCTGTTGAAGTCAAAACCCATCCACGCAAAATCTACACTGTGGTAGAATTAATGTAGATGAATATATATGCCTTGCAGTTTTATCGCGCATGCCATTCAACTAACTTGCTCTTGCCCATGCAGATGGAGTAGGAGGACGAGCAGCAGCAGCAAATCAGCCTGATGATGACGGGGTGTGGGAGGCAATGGTGATCATGCTGATGGCATGAAGAAGGCTGATGACCACAACCTGGACCTGTTGGGTCTAGACTGCAGTGTATGTAGTGTGCTTGCGGAGTTGGGTCTTTACTGCAGTGTCCATCCAGTAGGTTAGGTGCTATTGTTGCTAGATCCCATGATGCTCACCTAAGTTTTGTGTTCTGTGGAGGCCACCTTTGTGATCTTATTTGTCAACACTTGTGTGATCTCGTCTTACTTTGTGATACAGGTCATATGATATATATGTTTTTATGGATGATCTTGTGATGTTCTTATTTTTGTGTGGTCTGTGTTGATATTTGTGATATATGCATGGGCTATACATATGAATATGAATTGCTGAACATACTGTAAATCAATGACAGAGATGGCAAAGAAGGAGATTTGCCTTCTGTGCATCTGGACACTTTGTCGTCCGCTGGCAGACGGCAAAGACCTTTGCTTCTTTGTCGTCTGCCAGCAGACGGCAAAGCATGCCGTTAGCCACCTAATGGACCTAACCTGCCACGTGTGCCATCCAGGCTCTTTGCCCTCTACTGGCGGACGACAAAGACCATTTCATCTTTGTTGTCCGCCAGCAGACGGCAAAGAACCCTGTGTTGTCGCTTATTCAACCGGACCTATTGCCGTCTGCTGGCGGACGGCAAAGGCCTTTGCCGTCCACTGAACATGCCTTTGCCGTTAGCCATGGCGGACGGCAAAGTAGCTGATTCCAGTAGTGATAGGGTCCGTACTTTCGCTAGTGCAATCTCTCAACAATGCTAATATAATTGGATCATATAACCATCCCTCAACGTGCGACGAAGAATCACTCCAAAGTTCTTATTTAACGAAGAACATAAGATGAAATTGTTTGTAGGGTATGAAACCACCTCAAAGTTATCATTTTCGATCGATCTATCCAAGAGTTCGTACTAAAATAACACCAGCTTATCCTTTCCGATTGATATATCTAAGAGTTCATACAAAAATAACACCATATGATACACATAAACCAACTCCAATGTCACCTAGATACTCCAATGTCACCGCGAGTATCCATGAGTTGATTATAGGATTTGGCAGAAAGTTCAGACAAGGTGGGTCGCGTGCTCTATCGAGTTCCAGGCTACAATGTTGACTGCTTAGCTCCTATATATTCTAGTGCATGGTACTGTTGCCGTGTAAAGTTGTTTTATGTAACTTTTAAGAGATTCGAGACACAATGAACAATATGTGGATCGTCTCCCACGGGAAAAGCGATCCATCAAGCTCTATTGCTTCAACAATTCAATCACTTCTAATTCCCATTGAAGATGGCAGAAGCCACTCTAGCTTGTAGAAAATGATATGAACCTATACAGTAGGTGAATACCTATGAAATTTATCAAAGAAGGTAGTCCTTTCTTTTCGCCCTGTGAAATAATTAATCAACTCCTCTTTCAAAGTTCTTCTAAATCTATGTAGTTGCAGCATCTCAAGAACTCAACGCGAACTCGCCGCAACACTGTCAGGGAACGAACACACAGAAAGACCAAGTTTCCGGCTTCACACGATTCCGATACATGTAAACTGTCACCTCTCTTCCGAATTCTAAGATGTTTTAGATCTCAATATGGACTACATATAGGCTAAAATTAGTGAACAAATACATTAAAACGTGTTTATATACATTTGATTCAAAAAAAATTTAAAACAACTTACAATTCGGAACGGAGGAAGTACTTGCTAGAAACTTGGGCTATGGGTTTATGTGCATAACAAAACATCCCTTTAAACACGCCGCACAACCTTCATCTCGATGACATGGAACTTTTGCCTCATTTCAACAAATTTCACTCACCCAAGCGCCTTTGGTAAGAAGATCTGCAAGTTGTTCATCCATACCAAGATGTTGATGCATTCTCTGATGAGGTTAAATTTTGTATCATTGTGTATGCTTCTCTTGGAACGCAACTGGTGATCCCAATACAATCATCATTAGACTCAATGACAAAAAAGGGTAGTTCCGCACCACTGAAACCTAGGCGACACGAGCATCCCCTTTTCGCCGCCACTAGCGGACATCACCGGGCAAAGCCTATGCGATGGCGGCCACCTTCTCTTCTGTGTTAGCACATGTTGTCTCCGACGGCGGGCGGTGGGTCCCTAGTCTGAGGTGAATGCAACGACGGTGTTGGCTCCCAAGCATGTGGTGGCGGAGGGGATATTCTCGCATGTGCTAACTAGTGCGGTCTCCGGCGGCTGGCGGTGGGTCCCTGATCAACGTCTAATGCAGCGTTATGGTCGGTTCCCAGGTGGGTAACAATGGTGGCTCCCTGGCTCACGGTGGCGTGCGCCTTCTGGCATTGTGGGATGATAACCTCCACTGAACCTGGTGGTTATTTCTAGTAATCCTAGCAATGTTGGGTTCCCCAATGTAGGAGTTTGTAGTATGAAACAAAATTTTCCTCACTGATAAACCAATGCATCAGTCCGGGGAGGTACCAATATCTTGCAACCGTTGAATGCCCTGCAACACAATGAAACTTGGCTTGTGTACCCCAACAATCCTGGCTAGTCTTGATAGTTGTATAAGGCTATCAAAAAATAATGTGTGTTTTTTGGTATTTTGGAATAAAGCACAACTAAAAATAAAACAACGTGTAAAGTTGTTGGAAGGTGATTCTTATGTTTAAAATTGGGTCAGGGTTCATAGGTTCTCGAAGTGTAACTCTCCAAAGCACAAAAAGTGTGGCAATTAACATTATCTTGTTAAAAAGTGCAATATGAAGTATCTCATAATGCAAGATTTGTGAATGTGTAAGATTATATATAGACTGTTGATACGTCTCTCTCCTATCTATAATTTTTGATTGTTCCATGCCAATATTCTACAACTTTCATATACTTTTGGCAACTTTTTATACTATTTTTGGGACTAACATAGATCCAGTGCCCAGTGCCAGTTCCTGTTTGTTTCACGTTTTTTTGTTTAGTAGAAAACCCATATCAAACGGAGTCCAAACGGGATAAAAACTGATGGAGATTTTTTTGGAATATTTATGATTTTTGAGAAGAAGAATCAACGCGAGACGATGCCCGAGGGGGCCATGAGGCAGGGGGCGCGCCCTGGGACCTCGTGGCCACCCCGTAAGGCGGTTGGTGCCCTTCTTTCGCCGCAAGAAAGCTAATATCCGGATAGAAATTGTGTTAAACTTTCAGCCCAATCGGAGTTACGGATCTCCGGGAATATAAGAAACGGTGAAAGGCCAGAATCTGAAATGCAGAAACAGAGAGAGACAGAGAGACAGATCCAATCTCGGAGGGGCTCTCGCCCCTCCCACGCCATGGAGACCATGGACCATAGGGGAAACCCTTCTCCCATCTAGGGACAAGGTCAAGGAAGAAGAAGAAGAAGAAGGGGGGCTCTCTCCCCCTCTCTCCCGGTGGCGCCGGAACACCTCCGGGGCCATCATCATCACCGTGATCTACACCAACACCTCTGTCATCTTCACCAACATCTCCATCATCTTCCCGCATCTATCTATAGCAGTCCACTCTCCCGCAACCCATTGTACCCTCTACTTGAACATGGTGCTTTATGCTTCATATTATTATCCAATGATGTGTTGCCATCCTATGATGTATGAGTAGATTTTCATTGTCCTATCGGTAATTGGTGAATTGTTATGATTGGTTTAATTTGCTTGTGGTATGTTGCTGTCCTTTGGTGCCCATCATATGAGCATGCGCATGGATCACACCATAGGGTTAGTTGTATGTTGATAGGACTATGTATTGGAGGGCAAGAGTGACAGAAGCTTCAACCTAGCATAGAAATTGATGCATACGGGATTGAAGGGGGACCAATATATCTTAATGCTATGGTTGGGTTTTACCTTAATGAACATTAGTAGTTGCGGATGCTTGCTAATAGTTCCAATCATAAGTGCATAGAATTCCAAGTCAGGGATGACATGCTAGCAGTGGCCTCTCCCACATAAAACTTGCTATCGGTCTAGTAAAGTAGTCAATTGCTTAGGGACAATTTCACAACTCCTACCACCACTTTTCCACACTCGCTATATTAACTTTATTGTGTTTTTATCTAAACAGCCCCTAGTTTTTATTTACGTGCTCTTTATATTCTTGCAAACTATCCAACAACACCTACAAAGTCCTTCTAGTTTCATACTTGTTTTAGGTAAAGCGAACGTTAAGTGTGCGTAGAGTTGTATCGGTGGTCGATAGAACTTGAGGGAATATTTGTTCCACCTTTAGCTCCTCGTTGGGTTCGACACTCTTACTTATCGAAAGAGGCTACAATTGATTCCCTATACTTGTGGGTTATCAAGACCTTTTTCTGGCGCCGTTGCCGGGGAGTTATAACGTGGGGTGAATATTCTCGTGTGTGCTTGTTTGCTTTATCACTAAGTATATTTTATTTGATGTTCTAAGTTGTTCTCTATCTTTAGTTATGGACATGGAACACGAAATACCAAAAAAAATTAGGTGTACTTGCTACTCATGGAGATGGGGAACCTCCTCAAACCCTCGATGCTGGTTATGTGAAAAATATTATGTACTACTTTAATTATCCCGAGAAAACCCCATTCAATTATGTAATGGGAGACACGTTGGATCAACATGAATACTTCAGGGGTTATCTCTTGACTCAAAAAGGGAAATTATTATGGGATCAAATTCATATGTTGCATTGGTATGCTCGGGAACTATGCTTGAGATATGATTATACTTGTTGCTCTAGGATGAAGGCTCCACACCTTCCCTTTTCATGCAAATTTAATGATGATAAAACCTTGGCTTCTTATGCTAATCGTATATATGATTACTATGATGTGGAACAAATAGAAGAATTTTTTGCTTTTATGGGTGCTTATGAAATTGAATCTTTGTTTAAAGAGTGTGAAAATCTTGATGATGTTGTTTACAGACCTGAAAATTTTGCTATGATGATTATGAATTCAATTCCGATATTGATGATTTTATTGAGAGAGTCTCCGCTGTCCAAGAAGAGACTAATATTTTGCAGGAGTTTATGGAAGAAGAAATTGATGAAACTGTGAGCTCATTGGATGGAAAAGATGAGGAGGAGAGCGAAGAACAAAAGGAGGAAGAGCAGATTGATCACCCGTTCCCACCTTCTAATGAGAGTAACTCTTCAACTCATATGTTGTTTAATTTCCCTTCGTGCTTACTGAAAGATGATTGTTATGATCCCGTTGATTCTCTTGAAATACCCCTTTTTGATGATGCTTGCTATGCTTGTGGCCAAGATGCCAATATGAATTATGCTTATGGAGATGAACTTGCTATAGTTCCTTATGTTAAACATGAAATTGTTGCTATTGCACCCACGCATGATAGTCCTATTATCTTTTTGAATTCTCCCGACTACACTATATCAGAGAAGTTTGTGCTTATTAAGGATTATATTGATGGGTTGCGTTTTACTACTACACATGATGATTTTGATAGATACAATATGCATGTGCTTGCTGCTCCAACTTGCAATTATTATGAGAGAGGAACTACATCTCCGCCTCTCCATGTTTCCAATATGATAAAATTGCAAGAAACTATTTATACTATGCATTGGCCTTTAGTATGTGTGCATGAATTGTTCTTTTATGACATGCCGATGCATAGGAAGAGATTTAGACTTCATTGTTGCTTGATATATGTTACTTTGTGCTCACTACTATATCATAAATCATTGTTAATTAAAATTGGCTTTGATATACCTTGGGATCCGGGTGGATCCATTACTTGAGCACTATATGCCTAGCTTAATGGCTTTAAAAAAAGCGCTGCCAGGGACACAACCCGGAAGTTTTAGAGAGTCATTCATTTCTGTTGTGTGCTTTCATAACGTTTAAAAACAAAAAAAAGAAGAGGGGAACCCAAAACTTTTTCAAAAAGAAAAGCGAATGTGAGAAAGACGAGCATTGTTAAAGTGTGAGATAGCCTTGAACTTTGTTCATGCTCACGAAAACTTTATGAATCTTGATTACAGAAACTTTTCAACAAAAATAATTATCCCCTTGTACAATTCCATTATATAATAAAAATAATGTGCCAACGTTTGCCTTTAGGATGTTTACAATGCTTGTTGGTTTGTATGGTGAAGGACAGAAACTTTGGCTGTCATGCGTGATTTTACAATTTTTACTGGAATGTCAAACGGTTCTGAAACTTTTTGCACTGTCTTTCTATACAATTTTTTTATTTTTCCTAATTTTGGCAGAATTTTTGGAGTAACATAGGTATGGTGAATGTTCAGATTACTACAGACTGTCATGTTTAAGACAGATTCTGTTTTTGATGCATAGTTTGCTTGTTTTGATGAAACTATCAATTTCTATCAGTGGATTAAGCCATGGAAAAGTTATATTACAGTAGCTACAATGCAAAAACAAAATATGAATTGGTTTGCAACAGTACTTAGAGTAGTGATTTGCTTTATTATACTAACGGATCTTGCCGAGTTTTCTGTTGAGTTTTGTGTGCGTGAAGTGTTCGAAGATCGAGGAGGTCTTGATGTGAGAAGAAGAAGGAGAGGCAAGAGCTCAAGCTTGGGGATGCCCAAGGCACCCCAAGTAAATATTCAAGGAGACTCAAGCGTCTAAGCTTGGGGATGCCCCGGAAGGCATCCCATCTTTCTTCAACAAGTATCGGTATGTTTTCGGATTCGTTTCGTTCATGCGATATGTGCAAATCTTGGAGCGTCTTTTGCATTTAGTTTTCACTTTTATTTTATGCACCATGCTGGTATAAGATAGTACATGGTTGATTTATATAATTTGCATTGCATTTCACTTAAGTCTTTTGAGTATGGCTTAATATAATGCTTCATGTGCTTCACTTATATTATTTGAAGTTTGGATTGCCTGTTTCTCTTCACATAGAAAACCGCCATTTGTAGAATGCTCTTTTACTTCACTTATATTTGTTAGAGCATGGGCATATCTTTTGTAGAAAGAATTAAACTCTCTTGCTTCACTTATATCTATTTAGAGAGATGACAGTAATTGGTCATTCACATGGTTAGTCATAAAATCCTACATAAAACTTGTAGATCACTGAATATGATATGTTTGATTCCTTGCAATAGTTTTGCGATATAAAGGTGGTGATATTAGAGTCGTGCTAGTGGAGTAATTGTTAAATTGAGAAATAGTTGTGTTGAGGTTTGCAAGTCCCGTAGCATGCACGTATGGTAACCGTTGTGTGACAAATTTGAAGCATGGGGTGTTCTTTGATTGCCTTCCTTATGAGTGGAGGTCGGGATCGCGCGATGGTTAAATACTACCAACCCTTCCCCTAGGAGCATGAATAGTAGTACTTTGCTTCGAGGGCTAATAAAATTTTGCAATAAGTATATGACTTCTTTATGGCTAATGTGAGTCTATGGATTATATGCACTCTTACGTTTTTGCAATTTGCTAACCTCTTCAGTACCGTGCATTGCCCTTTCTCACCTCGAGAGTTGGTGCAAACTTCACGGGTGCATCCAAACCCCGTGATACAATACGCTCTATCACACATAAGCCTCCTTATATCTTCCTCAAAACAGCCACCATACCTACCTATTATGGCATTTCCATAGCCATTCCGAGATATATTGCCATGCAACTTCCATCATCATTATATTCATGACTTGAGCATTCATTGTCATATTGCTTTGCATGATCGTAAGATAGCTAGCATGATGTTTTCATGGCTTGTCCATTTTTGATGTCATTGTTACCCTAGATCATTTCACATCCCGCGACACCGCCAGAGGCATTCATATAGTCATATTTTTGTTCTAATATCGAGTTGTAATATTGAGTTGTAAGTAAATAAAAGTGTGATGATCATTATTATTAGAGCATTGCCCCAGTGAGGAAAGGATGATGGAGACTATGATTCCCCCACAAATCGAGATGAGACTCCAGACTTTATGAAAAATAAAAGAGGCCAAATAAGCCCAAAAAAAAGAGGCCAAAGAATCCCACCAAAAAATAAAAAAAGAGAAAATAAAAAATAAAAAAATGAGAGAAAAAGAGAGAAGGGGCAATGTTACTATCCTTTTACCACACTTGTAATTCAAAATAGCACCATGTTCTTCATATAGAGAGTCTCTTGAGTTATCACTTTCATATGCTAGTGGGAATTTTCATTATAGAACTTGGCTTGTATATTCCGATGATGGGCTTCCTCAAATGCCCGAGGTCTTCATGAGCAAGCAAGTTGGATGCACACCCACTTAGTTTCAGTTTGAGCTTTCATACACTTATAGCTCTAGTGCATTCGTTGCATGCCAATCCCTATTCCTCACATTGACATCAATTGATGGGCATCTCCATAGCTCATTGATTAGCCGCGTCGATGTGATACTTTCTCCCTTTTTGTCTTCTCCACACAACCTCCATCATCATACTCTACTCCACCCATAGTGCTATGTCCATGGCTTACGCTCATGTATTATGTGAGGGTTGAAAAGGCTGAAGCGCGTTAAAAATTATGAACAAATTGCTTGGCTGAAACTGGGGTTGAGCATGATGGGAGCATTTTGTGTCACGAAAGTCATGCATGGCCAAACTATATGATTTTGTAGGGATAAGCTTTCTTTGGCTATGTTATTTTGATAAGACATAATTGCTTTATTAGTATGCTTGAAGTATTATTGTTTTTATGTCAAACGATAGACTATTGCTTTGAATCACTCGTGTCTTAATATTCATGCCATGATTAGATATATGATCAAGATTATGCTAGGTAGCATTCCACATCAAAAATTATCTTCTTTATCATTTACGTACTCGAGGACGAGCAGGAATTAAGCTTTGGGATGCTGATATGTCTCCGTCGTATCTATAATTTTTGATTGTTCCATACCAATATTCTACAACTTTCATATACTTTTGGCAAATTTTTATACTATTTTTGGGACTAACATATTGATCCAGTGCCCAGTGCCAGTTCCTGTTTGTTGCATTTTTTTTTGTTTCGCAAAAAACCATAACAAACGGAGTCCAAACGGGAAAAAAACTGACGGAGATTTTTTTTAGGAATATTTATAATTTTTGGGAAGAAGAATCAATGCGAGACGATGTCTGAGGGGGCCACGAGGTAGGGGGCGCGCCCCAGGGGGTCAGGCGCGCCCTGGGCCCTCGTGGCCACCCTGTAAGGCGGTTGGTGCCCTTCTTTCGCCGCAAGAAAGCTAATATCCGGATAGAAATCGTGTTAAAATTTCAGCCCAATCGGAGTTACGGATCTCCGGGAATATAAGAAATGGTGAAACGCCAGAATTTGAAATAGAGAAACAGAGAGAGACAGAGAAACAGATCCAATCTCGGAGGGGCTCTCGCCCCTCCCACGCCATGGAGACCATGGACCAGAGGGGAAACCCTTCTCCCATCTAGGGACAAGGTCAAGGAAGAAGAAGAAGAAGAAGAAGGGGGGCTCTCTCCCCCTCTCTCCCGATGGCGCCGGAACGCCGCCGGGGCCATCATCATCACTGTGATCTACACCAACACCTCGGTCATCTTCACCAACATCTCCATCATCTTCCCCCATCTATCTACAGTGGTCCACTCTCCCGCAACCCGTTGTACCCTCTACTTGAACATGGTGCTTTATGCTTCATATTATTATCCAATGATGTGTTGCCATCCTATGATGTCTGAGTAGATTTTCGTTGTCCTATCGGTAATTGGTCAATTGTTATGATTGGTTTAATTTGCTTGTGGTTATGTTGCTGTCCTTTGGTGCCCATCATATGAGCGTGCACATGGATCACACCATAGGGTTAGTTGTATGTTGATAGGACTATGTATTTGAGGGCAAGAGTGACAGAAGCTTCAACCTAGCATAGAAATTGATGCATACGGGATTGAAGGGGGACCAATATATCTTAATGCTATGGTTGAGTTTTACCTTAATGAACGTTAGTAGTTGCGGATGCTTGCTAATAGTTCCAATCATAAGTGCATAGAATTCCAAGTCAGGGATGACATGCTAGCAGTGGCCTCTCCCACATAAAACTTGCTATCGGTTTAATAAAGTAGTCAATTGCTTAGGGACAATTTCACAACTCCTACCACCACTTTTCCACACTCGCTATATTAACTTTATTGCTTTTTTATCTAAACAGCCCCTAGTTTTTATTTATGTGCTCTTTATATTCTTGCAAACCTATCCAACAACACATACAAAGTCCTTTTAGTTTCATACTTGTTTTAGGTAAAGCGAACATTAAGCGTGCGTAGAGTTGTATCGGTGGTCGATAGAACTTGAGGGAATATTTATTCTACCTTTAGCTCCTCATTGGGTTCGACACTCTTACTTATCAAAAGAGGCTGCAATTGATCCCCTATACTTGTGGGTTATCAACTGTAGGTACAAATACTATTAGACCGAGACCTTCTTCTTTCATCTGATAGCTAAATATCCTTTCCATGGATCGAGAACCACTCTGCACCATTTGAACTGGATACAGCTGGAGACATGAAATGGATATGATGGCTCTGGGATTGCTTTCTAGCAGGGAGTCTAGGAACGATCTCTGGGCGTTACTACAAATACGCTTACTACTTTATAATATGTTAATCTTCACTCTTCTAATGTTGCAAGATGCTTCAAGATGCTAGTCTTCGATAGGCTAGGCCTTTCCCTTCTCTTCTGGCATTTCTGGAGTTCAGTCCAAAGATATAGCCCCAGTCCCTTGATACTGATGCATACTTAGTATAGATCTGATGTAAGTCTTGTGAGTACTTTGGATGAGTATTCACGGTTGCTTTGCTACCTCTTTTCCCTTCTACCCGATTGATGTGATCAGATGACAGAGCCCAAGAGTCAATGGATCCCGCCGATGACTACTACTACCCTGGTGGAGCCTACTGCTACGTGGAGATCACCGATGACCAAGAGTAGTTAGGAGGCTCCCAGGAAGGAGGTCCGCGCCTTTTCGATCTAGATGTCATTGTTCTGCTAGCCTTATCAAGGCAAACTTGTTTACTTCTGTTTGTACTCAGATATTGTTGCTTCTACTGACTCTTGTGTATTCGAGCCCTCGAGGCCCCTGGCTTGTAATATAAAGCTTATATTATTTTATTTGGTGTCTAGAGTTGTGTTGTGATATCTTCACACGAGTCTTTGATCTTGATCGTGCGCATTTGCGTGTATGATTAGTGCATGATTAAGTCAGGGCGTCACATATTTCTTCTTGCTTTGGTTTTGTTCCTAAGCATTTGCATCTTATGTGCATGCATTACTAGTTGTTGCATTGCATGGTGATGCTCAATTCCTTATATAAACTCTCTTTAAAATGTTTGTCATCAATTACCAAAATGGGGGAGATTGGAAGAACATGCGGTGCCCCCATGTTTGGTTTTTGTAATTGATGACAATATCTATGGACTAATGGCCGCCTTGAGTTATATTTTAAGGATTTGTCCATAGGCATTTCTTGAAGTCCATGTGTTCGTTTCAAGGAGTTTATGAGATGAGCAAGGTGCTATTCAAGGAAGCATCCAAAGATTGGTCATGTAGAAGACATGATACAAGGTTGATCAATACTAAGTCAAAGTGTGAATCAAGTTGATCAACACACAAAGCATACAAGATGTACCGAAAGGGGTCAAGTGATCCCATGGTATGGTAAGCATTGTCCATTACGCTTTGTGTACTAACCCATGGTCTATGTGAGAGTTCTATATGGGGTTAGGTATGCTTCCATGGGCTTGCGTCAAGAGGAAGATCTCATACAACCCATGGAGGATGACATCAAGTGGTGATCGTCATCAAGATTGTGGTGTGCAAGTTCAAGTGGAGCATCACGAAGAGATCATGCTTGAAGCTTGCCGTCCATTGTGGTGACAATGGACTTGTGAAGATATGCCGAAGAGTGGCTCACCCATAGTGGAGTATGGGGAGCAATCTACTTGTCTTCATCAAGCCAACACAATCAAGAAAGGTGGTCCAACTTGAGGAATTCAAGATCGTCATCATCTAGCTCAAGTGGATTATTTGCAAGGCAAAGGTTTTCCCTTGATGGGTTTTCTATTTTACCGGTATCATGGTGGTAGCTGGGAGACCGGGTTACAGGATTGATTGTCGTACTATCAAGGGGGGCTCTCAAGTAAGTAGCTTGATCATATCATTCGTAGAGATCTCAATCCATTGCATCCTTGCACAATCTTTCTTGGTTCTTGTTTGTTGTTTCTCTTTGTGAGTTCTAGAGCTTATGGTCATCTTCACGACAAGCTCGAGTTCATCAAAATGGAGTTCATATGCATCTTCTATGATGTTTTTTATGTTGGAGTTTTTGCCGGTTCTTCATTCATAGAGGTTTCACATATCTATATCATTAGAATTTTTCTACTGTCGCTGTTTGGATAGTACTCGTCGTCATCTATCCAACAAGCTTGAGTTTTCTCAATTCGGAGCTCATATGCAGAAGTTATGGCATTTCTGGTTTTCTTGCTCCTTCTGTTTTGCTTGGGCAGTTTTTCAGCTCGAGCGGTAGTACCTCTCCCCTGAGCGATAGTACCTCTTAGGCGATACTGTCACTGACCAATGTTGCTTCCACTTTCTCTTATTTTTTTGCTTTTATTAACCAATCCGCTTGAGCGGCAGTAGAGTGGTAGTACCTCTCTAAACACTAGTACTACTCCCCCGAGCGGTACTACCTCTCTGGCATAACTACCATTCATGTTTTTATATCTCATTGGGTTGTTTTAACCGTGCTAAGCAGTAGTACCGCTCCCGCAAACGGTGGTACCGCTTGAGCACGACTTGTGGGCGTAACGGTTGGATACGGGGGGCCTCTTTAAGGGGCCTTCTTCCCCAATGGTCCCTATCGTTCTAGCTCGTGTTCTTCCCCCAGTGTTGACCTTCTTTGAGCTTGCTATCTGTCAATCCCTCCATGGATCCTTGCTTTGTTTTGGGGAAAAAGAGAGAGGAGATCTAGATCCACATTTCCACCAATCACTTTCTCCTCCATGTGAGGGGAACCCCCTAGATCTAGATCTTGTTGTTCTTGGTGTTCTCCTTCTTGTTCTTCCTCTCATTTCCGTTCATAGCTACTCGTATCCAAAATGCTCCATCCTTGCTACTTGTTTGTGCTCGCATTATCATTACAGTCGGTATTCTGTGGTGCAACATTTACGATGCATGTCACATCAGAAACAGTTCGTGATTGTAAAGCGTGTACGATAAGGCGACTATCACAAACATTTAGTTTTCTCGCACCATTTGTGATATTGCCTGACATCGCACATGTTTCCTCTTTGTGAACCATGTCGGATTATGATGTATATCACACATGTTGTGCCTTATAGACCGTGTGCGCCATAATGACCTACAGAGCGTATTTTCATCCTAATTTAATTGGTGCTATTTAAAATTGTACCGAACTTCAATTTGAAAGTAGGCTATAACTTCATTCATATCCATCAGGTTCAACAACCAATGCATAATTCGATTCAAAGGTACATACGTTCAAGAATTACATCAAAAAGAGAATTACATAAGCACCAAATAAAGAATGATGAACCAGGGTTGTATACTTGTACTATTAAAGATGGTAAATAAAGAGGCGAGAGACATTCTGGTTGTTGAACAAGGTGAAGCGAAATGTCCCTAATGAGCTCTCCTCCATGCAGAAGGCACGCACGAGTCTAGTCCAACCCTTTGTGATGGCCGACTGCCAATCATGTAGTTTGAGAGGTAATCTTGACTAAACTACTTCGGGAACCACAGTAAAGGAAAAAGTTTCAGATATTGTCATCTAACACAACTCATTATGGGTATTAAAAAGAAGGCTACAGAGTTGTAGCGACCCGACCCGGTAAGAGTCAAAGTCTCTGTGCTTACCATGCTAGTCACTGGATCGACTTGCTAGCACACACAGTACTCGATGAAATAACAGAAATAACACACATCTCTTTATTACATCGATAGTCCAGGAGCAATACATTTATTACATAATAGGGCATAGAGCCTAAAAAAATTATTGCGGAAGCAAAGTAGTAAATGAGTCCAACTCCACGAGCAAGTTGAGTGTAGAACATCGACCTATCGCACCTTAATCCTCGTCAGATATATCTGCAACGTGATAAGTTGTAGCCATATGGGTCAGTACGTTGAATGTACTGGCAAGTCACATCAAGAGTAAATGAACCTATTTGTACATGCAATTTGGCTGGTGGAAAGCTCTAAGTTTAGTTTGGCATAAAGCTAGTTTTTTCCTATTGCAAAGTAAGTGTTCTACAACTATGAAATTAGCATAGGATGAGTTGGCAAACCCAACTCAATCCTTTACCAAAGTTATCACTTATAATCCCAACTATTTAATTAAGGTGATGAGATCTTACAACATTTCCACTACTAGATGCTCAAATTGTCCGTAACCGGGGACACATCTAATCGATTAGGTTGACACTCTGCAAAGGTTGCACACTTTTCCACACAAGACTCGACCACATCCATGATCGGACGGTCGAGACATAGCCTTTCGAAAATGTTTCCCCTAACCTACGGATAGGCCGGTACACCTACTCATTCTACATCTGCTAGCCTATCCTAGAAGGGGTCACACTATCTACTCAACTAAGCCAGAGCCCATATTGGCTTGCGGCTGCACAGGTAAGCTTCTAGACATGAGAATACGATTGATCTCTTTGAGCCTGAACGGACGGACCACTAGTGGTGCACCACCATGGATTTCCCATGCGTGCCCCATTGTACTTCGCCACCATCCCAACCAGTTTCCGCCCAGGTAGTTCATTAATTATCTTAGGTCCTATTAACTACATTGTCACTCATACTTTACAATGTTCACTCCCCAATCCACGTCTACTTAGCGAAGCAACATAATGTAAAACGGTGGTGACAATGTGATAAGTTTCAGACCTACCTCAATGAACTACTAGATGTAAGCATAGCCATCTGGCATAAATTCCTACCATGCAGTCCTACCGCAAAGAACTAAGTGCATAATAAAAACATAGGTAATGGAACATGATCAAGATGCAACTTGCCTTGGTACTGCTGGTTGAATTCTAAAGACTGATAGTATTCTGCTTCGCACTCCGGGCAATCTATCAAAGTAAAATAATTATAAATAAGAAAACATTCCGAAGAACCAAAATATCAAGAAAAGGAAAAGGTCTCGGAAAAACCAAATGAACAAACCACACACTTAACTAGCATGAAAATATTCTGAGTGCAAAACAACTTAGGCATATGGCTCAAAAAGTGATGTGAACTATAGTGCATTCTAGGCATACTAGTAAAATATTAATGGACAGATCCTAGTGTGTGAAAATTATTGCGACAAAGGTCCAGGTGATAGGGTTTGGCTACGGTGACAGAATGCAAAAAGAATCAACTTAATCAGAGCTATGGTTTTGTAGATATGGCAATTTGAAGTTTGAATTTGAATCTGAATAAATTCAAATTTTAATCTGACCAAAGTTTACCAAAAAGGATACTACTGGATAGATCTAAACAATACGAATAATTTGCCGCTGGTTTCATCGAGTTTAGATCTACGGTTAAAAAGTTGTGGCTAATTCAAGATGAGGGAGTAATCTGCTAATAACAAGGACTAAAGAGTGAAACAGAAAATTAAATCTACTACATGCAGGCCCCTGGCCACGTGGCAGGCTGCGAGTGGCTGGCAGCGTTCGCTGCGGAAGCGTATACGGTGAACGACCGCTACTTAAGTAAAACAGCTACCATGGCTAGAAAAAAAACTAAAACCGAGATCGGTTTATCTAAACTAATCGGTTTAGTCCAAAACCGGATGGACTGATCTAATAAAAAATAGCAAACTAAACTGATCTGGAAAATTAAAAAACCAAACTAACAGCCAGCGAGCGGTTCGCTCACCTCGATGATGATGATGACGTACAGGGGCGGCGGCGCTGGCGTTGGGCGGTGACGGGGCGGCAGCTGCGGTGGTCCTCAGCGGCGGAGAAGGAGGCGAATGGTACTAGCGCGACGAGGGGGTCATGGTGGTGGTGACGGTGCACGTCGGGGACGTCGAGGTTGTGCTGCGCGGGGACAACGGCTCCGTGCTCCGGCGAGGATGCAGGTCGTCGGGGCGGCGGTTCCAGTGATACCTAGGCGGCAAAAACATGTCAACAAGATGTGCCTCGGCGAGTAAAAAAGATTGACAGAAACAAAATGAAGGTAGAGGAGTCTACGACGATGGAAAACTCCGGCGAGATCCAATGAGGCAGTGTGGCGGCTGTGAGGAGCGAGGAGTTGTGCGAGACGGCGAAATCGAACGAGGGGGTCAAGGGGCTTATATAGGCGCGAAGAGGGAGCACGGGGTTGCGGGATAAACATTATCCCGAGAGGCCTCGCCGGCGGTTGCGGACGAGCGCGCTCCTGGCTCTGTCCCGTGCGGCGGGGTGGGAGGTTGGAGGCGATGGGGAGCGGGGGCCACCAGTCAGTGGCGGCGGCGGGTAGCGAGTGAAGGTAGGTGCGGGCGGTCGACCGGGCGGGGAGATTCGAGTGCTAGGAGGTCGCTGTGGGCCAAATGGCCAGCTGGGCCGGTTGGCACGCACCTGGGCCAAACCCAGTTTCGGTCCAGGCTGCGGTGGCGCATGCGTGTTTTTTTAAACCAAAGCCTAAAATGGCTCGAAACATTTCAAACAAAATCCTAAAAATACCACGATAATTTCTAAAATTATCTTGGAATTTCTAGAGCATAGTGAACATTAATCTACGCACAGAAAAAACATTTTCTAATGCTACTAATGCACTTTTGGTAAATCGAATAAATACCAAACAAACTACAGAAACTCCAACTAATATTCAAAATGAAATTTCCAACTCTTTTACAATTTGAGGAAGTCATCTTATCCCCTATCATTTGTTCTTCTCGAGTGGAAAGTTATTTGAATATTTGAAAACTCCAAAATGCAAAGAAATATGATATGCATCGAATGATCCTACTAACATCCAAATTTAATAAAATTGGGATGTTACAAGAGTTCCTAATTACCATGGTGCCGTTCACTGTTGTCTTGGATAAAGCGTAAACAAATAGTTCAATTGACATCTTTTGACCCATTTTACTAACAATCTTTATTAGTTTCCTCAGTTGATGCTGGTTCATGAATATGTCATTGCCCCATTGATGTCTACTACACAACTTGTTCTTGTAGACTCGTGTTGGGCCTCCAAGCACAGAGTTTTGTAGGACAGTAGCAAATTTCCCTCAAGTGAATGACCTAAGGTTTATCAATCCATGGAAGGCGTAGGATGAAGATGGTCTCTCTCAAACAACCCTTCAACCAAATAACGAAGAGCCTCTTGTGTCCCCAACACACCAAATACAATGGTAAATTGTATAGGTGCACTAGTTTGGCGAATAAATGGTGATACAAGTGTAGTAATGATATTAGATATTAATTTTTGTAATAGGAACAATAAAAAATGGCAAGGTAGCAAGTAACAAAAGTGAGCACAAACGGTATTGCAATGCTTGAAAATGAGGCCTAGGATCAGTACTTTCGCTAGTGCAATCTCTCAACAATGCTAATATAACTGGATCATATAACCATCCCTCAACGTACGATGAAGACTCACTCCAAAGTTCTTATCTAGCGAAGAACATAAGAAGAAATTGTTTGTAGGGTATGAAACCACCTCAAAGTTATCATTTCCGATCGATCTATCCAAGAGTTCATACTAAAATAACACCAACTTATCCTTTCCGATCGATCTATCTAAGAGTTCATACTAAAATAACACCATATGACACACATCAACCAACTCTAATGTCACCTAGATACTCCAATGTCACCGCAAGTATCTGTGAGTTGATTATATGATACGCATCAAACAATTTCAGATTCATAATACTCAGTCCAACACAAAGAACCTCAAAGAGTGCCCCGAGATTTCTACTGAAGAAACAAGGACGAGAACGTGCATCAACCCCTATGCATAGATTACCCCAATGTCACCTCAGGAATCCGCGAGTTGAGTGCCAAAACACATATCAAGTGAATCAATATGATACCCAATTGGCACCATGGGTATTCATAGCAAGACATACATCAAGTGCTCTCAAATCCATAAAAGTATTCAATCTGATAATATCGAAATCTCAAAGGGAAAACTCAGTTCATCACAACAAGATAAAGAGGGAGAAACACCATATGATCCAACTATATTATCAAAGCTCACGATACATCAAGATCGTGCTAAATCAAGAACATGAGAGAGAGAGAGAGATTAAACACATAGCTACTAGTACAAACCCTCGACCCCGAGGGTGGACTACTCCCTCCTCATCATGGTGGCTACCAGGATGATGAAGATGGCCTCTGGTGATGATTTCACCCTCCGACAGGGTGCCAGAACAGGGTCCAGATTGGATTTTCGTGGCTACAGAGGCTTGCGGCCGTGGAACTTCTGATCTAGGGTTAATTCTAGGGGTTTCTATATTTATCGGATTTTTTGGCATTGGTTTCATGCGAAGATGGGCCACGAGGGGGCCACCACCCACCAGCACACGGGCAAGGCCCCTGGCACGCCCCAGTGGGTGGTGGCCACCTCCTTCACCTTCTCGCCCCCCATGAAGCTTCTAGTGCCTCTTCTGTTCCAAAAAAATCGTCAAAAAGTTTTAGCTGATTTGGAGAACTTTGATTTCTGCACTAAAAACAACACCACGGTAGTTCTGCTGAAAACATCGTCAATCCGGGTTAGTTCCATTCAAATCATACCGAAACCATATAAAATTGTTGTAAACATGCCATGAATACTTCATAAATTATAGATACGTTGGAGACAATGGGTATTAACTGCAACATGCATAACAATTAAAAACAAGCAAATATAGTCATTCAAACTGGTATTGTGCAGGTCTAAAGTACACTAGTTATTGTTATAAAAAGGAAAGGCATGTTAACTAGAACATCCTTAACAACAACCAAATATTGTCATTCATAGTGGTATTGTTGAAACTGTTATTGATGAAATTGAACAACATATATATATATATATATATATATATATATATATATATATATATATATATATATATATATATATATATATATATATATATATATATATATATATATATATACTCCAGCAATTTTTGGTCGTTTCAAGTCGATCCCCAAAATTAACAGAGTAAACTTCAATTTGATCAAGTTCCAAGTAGGTTCAATCGAAAGTAGCATGCATTCAAACATAAAGATAGATGGTTTTCCATAACCGAACATAAAACATAAATTTAAACTAAACTAAACTGCTTTCGGTCGAAGTGGAGGTCGAGCCAATCCTTCTCGTCAGGTACGGTGTGCCGGGAGCCGGGTCTGGGCTGATGCCTGATAACCCACAAGTATAGGGGGTCAATTGTAGCCTTTCTCGATAAGTACGAGTGTCGAACCCAACGAGGAGCTAAAGGTAGAACAAATATTCTCTCAAGTTCTATCGACCATCGATACAACTCTATGCACACTTTACGTTTGCTTTACCTAGAACAAAACAAATATGAAACTAGAAGTACTTTGTAGGAGTAAAGGGATACGTTTACAAGATAATAAAGAACATGTAAATAAAAGATAAGGGATGTTTATATAAAGAAACAATTAAGTTAGTTTTAGTAGAGAGCTTTTTGTCACAAGAAAGTTATTTGTCCCTAGGCAATCGATAACTAGACCAGTAATCATTATTGCAATTTTATATGAGGGAGAGGCATGAGCTAACATAATTTCTCTACTTGGATCATAAGCACTTATGATTGGAACTCTAGCAAGCATCTGCAACAACGAAAGATCATTAAGGTAAAACCCAACCATAGCATTAAGTACCAAGTCCTCTTTACTCCCATACGCAATAACCACTTACTCGGGTCTATGTTTCTATCACTCATGCCACCCACCATAAGCGAATCATGAACATACTACATCACCCTACGGCGGGGATCTCTCAGGCTTGCGTGGCATGGAGGGCACCATAGGGCAGCACCAAAATAAAGGATGCAACTCAACCAATCACGATAATCAATTAACCCGTAAGACAAAATGGATCTACTCAAACATCGTAGGATAGACACATATTATTGGATAATAATATATATCGTTGATCACCATGTTTAAGTAGAGATTGCAGCAGGGAGAAGAGGTGTTACACCACTGCATAGAGGGGGAGAGAGTTGGTGTTGATGGTGGCGAGGTTGTTGGTGTAGATCGCCGTCACGCTCCTCGCCCCGGCGGTATGCCGACGCCACTAGGAGAGAGGGAGAGAGCCCCCTATTTCTTCTTCCTTGACCTCCCCTAGATGGGAGGAGGGTTTCCCCTCTGGTCCATGGCCTCCATGGTGGCGGAGGGGCGGGAGCCCCTCCGAGATTGGATCTATCTCACTGTTTCTCTTCTGTTTTGCGTTCCTATTTTTCTGGCTCTTCATCATTTCTTAAATTCTTGGAGATTCGTAACTCCGATTGGGCTGAAATTTTAACACGATTTTCTTCTGGATATTCTCTTTTTGCGGCGAAAGAAGGGCATCAACTGCCTTACAGGGGCCCCACAAGCCTGATGGCCGCGCCCAGGGTAGGGGCGCCCCTCGAGCTTATGGGCCCCTCGGGCATCGTCTCGTGTTGATTCTTCTTCCGAAAAATCAGATATATTGCAAAAAAATCGCCATAAATTTTTATCATGTTTGGACTTCGTTTGGTATGGATATTCTGTGAAACAAAAACATGCAACAAACAAGAACTGGCACTAGGCACTGGATCAATATGTTAGTCCCAAAAATAATAATAATATGTTGCCAAAAGTATATGAAAGTTGCAGAATATTGGCATGAAACAATCAAAAATTATATATATTGCGGAGGCGTATTAGTGTTGTCGTTAGGGAAGACACTCCTCCACTCGTCGACGTCGATCTCCACATCCTCGCCACCCACCTGGACGCCCTCTACGCCGCCATACTTGCTGCCTTGGACCTTATCTTCAGAGGAGAGCACGATAACCTCGCCGCCCTCCTCCAGCAAAGATCATCCGCTCCGCCTCCACGAGCTCCGGGTGCTACCGGTGGAACTCTTGCATGTAGGCCTCGTCGGTGACCTCGGCCTCGAGGCGCTCCCTCGCCTCATGGTCCTGCCATGCAATAGCCAAGCTCACCACCCATGGATCCGGCGGGACGAGGTTAACCGGACATGTGCCGAAGGGGAAATTGAGCCTAGCCGCCACGCCGTGGTAGCGGACCTGCCAGCGGTCATACTCCATGGCTGCGAGCTCGGCAGTGTGGAAGCTACGGAGCCACATGCGCATGTGGGTCTCCCAATCCGTAATCTTGGTGACCCACGTCCCCCACCGCAGCTGCCGGACCCCAAGGTAGGACCTTTTTGGTGGTCGGGCCCGAGGGAAGATAGGGAAGTCCTCAAACCGGCATAGGGGCGCAACAGCGGGTGGATCAGGCGATGGCAATGGCGGCTCGATAAAGATCCCGCAGAGGATGACGGGGAAGCCTCGGAGGCCACCTCGCCAACATCGGGAGAAGAGGCCGCGATAAACCTCTTTTGCGCAATCCGCTCCTCGAGCTCCCCGGCAGACAGGCAGAGGCTGACGATGGAGGCGGCGGCGACAATGATGGCGGCGACCTACCAATGGTTTCGAGCGAGGGAGGGTAGTGTGTGTCTGTGTGAGTGGAGGCTTTGGGGGGGGGGAGTGGGGCCAAGGTGGTGTTTGAGGAAATGCCACGACTACTGAAAAATTTACTAGGCGGGAGTAAAATGCCGGGGCTACTGAAAATTTGGATCAAGGGATTGAAGTAGAGCGAGAGTAACAAACATCACACACAATCAAAACATAATAATGGTGTGCTATCAAATAGAAAAACCCTCCAGGCGAGGAGATATTTCTGAAATTGCGAGGGATGCAGGTGGGAGTAAAATGACAGGGCTACTGAAAATTTGGATCAAGGGATTGAAGCAGAGCGGGAGTAACAGACATCGCACACGGTCAAAACATACTAATCGTGTGCTATCAAATAGAAAAACCCTCCAGGCGAGCAAATATTTTTGATATTGCGAGGGATGCAGGCGGGAGTACTGCTACTGAAAATTTGGATCAAGGGATAGAAGTAGAGCGGGAGTAACAGACATCACACACGGCCAAAACATACTAATCGTGTGCTATCAAATAGAAACCTCCAGGTGAGCAGATATTTTTGAGATTGCGAAGGATACAGGCAGGAGTAAAATGTCGGGGCTATTGAAAATTTGAATCAAGGGTTTGAAGTAGAGCGGGAGTAACACACATCACACACGGTCCACACATACTAATCGTGTGCTATCAAACAAAAAAACCCTCCAGGCAGTAGATATTTTCGAGATTGCAAGGTAGTAGATATTTTCGAGAGCAGGAGGGAAGCCTCGTGGAGCCCAATCTACTGTGTTGATGTGAGTGACAGGGGCATGGGCGTGGCACGTGGGTAGTCTGAGCAAACCGTGTCTGTTGTGTCCCCAATCGGAGATGGTTGCTGCATAACTCGTCTGCTATTTATAAATTTGGCAAAAAAAACACGGGAAAGGGTCAGAACACGAACACACTTGCATGTGGACCAAATATATGTATGAAAAGGATGGTTTGACGTTCAAATGCCCAATGCACAACTTTGATGTGGCACCTCTCGCACAAAATGCACAGTATTGCTAGTTCGCCACCCCCTATGAACCCCACTTCATGTCGGCGGTAAGGGAATCCTAGCTATGAACGCATGCCCCCAAATATCTAGGTATGAAATCTCACCCTACCGTAACACAAAACCTATAGGAGTCCATCATGGTCAAACCCCCCTTTCAGTTCTGGACAATGGTGGACCGTGTGCCGGCCCGCAAATGTGTGCTTGTGGCACGAGATGGGTGAGACCACATACGAACCACTTGCGGGTGGCCCTACTATATGCATGAAAAGGGTGTGGTGTGATATTTAAATACACAATTCACAATTTTTATATGGCACATGTGCCTCGCAAATTAACCGGACTTCCCCGGCCCCATGGAGGTTGCAGGAAGTGCGAAGTAGCCCCCCCACACACACATTGAGTCAGTGGGAGAGAGCATCTCACCAAGAAGTACTATAACACAGACCAAGCAAAATCCAACTTGGTCGTATAACCTCTCTCACTCGTTGTTGGTCAAAGTGATGGACGTCCACACGGCCCCGCAAAATGGGCTAGCTTGTCATCGATAACCACCCGAGGGAGTGCCTAAAGACAAAACCACTGTGTGCATGTGGCCCAAACATATGTATATGGAAGTGGTATGTGGTGTTTGAATACCCAATGCGCAACTTTGATGTGGCATCGTGCTTTGGAATCGTAGAATCCCCACACTGAGCGAGGGTTCACAACACATAGCATGCGCTCAAACTTAATTAGGTTTGGAATCTCACCATGATCAACCTACTATATGGTAACACGAACCAAAGAAGAAGAATCCACCCTGGTAACCTTTCTCGTTGTCGGTCGAAATGATGGACATCCACATGGGCCCACGAATATATAGGCTTGCCGCTGATAACCAAGTGAGTGAGAGTGTTCAAAGACAACCATCGCATGCATGTGTCCCCAACATATTGATGGAGGTGCGTGATGCATGCATATGTGTTGAATACCCAATGCACAACATTGATGTGGTGCATGCGGTGAAAATCGCACAGGCCCCACACAGAGCAAGAGGTTCATGACGTGTCGTGTGCTCGCCCCCCCCACTTTGATCCAGCTGGATGGATTCATGTGTACACATGCACAATTATGCAATCTCACATCATGACCTATACCGTGGGACAAACAAAAAATTAATCCCCTCCTAAGTCAAATAACCTCTCTCATTGTCGGTGAAAGTGATGGACCAAGCGGGCCCACATATGGAAGCATCACCGATAACCGCGTGAGTTAGTGCCAGAGGACAACCACCATCGCTTGCATGTGTGCCAAACATATGCATGGAGAGGTGTGTGGTTGTAACGTTTTGAATACCTAATGCACAACTTGTATGTGGCATCTGCCTCGAAATCCATAAAGTGCCCACACGACGTGAGGTTCATGACGCCTAGTATATGTTGGTCCCATCCCCTCGTTGACACGTACTATATACTCCTGCCATAACATGGTCCTAAAAATATTAATACTCCTTGTTCATCAAACTAACCTCTCTCTCGCTGGGTCAAAGTGATGGACAATAACCTCGTGAGCCCATAGGAGCAAAGCATACGCCACAAAGGAGTGAGCGTCCTATATAGGACAACCACCATCTGCATGTGGCCTAGAGAGGTGTTTGTGTGATGTTTGAATACGCAATGCACAACTTTGATGTGGCACCTATACCTCAAAAACTGAAAAGTCCCCACAGAGAGTGAGGTTCATGATGCGTGGTATGTGCTACCCCCCCCCCCCTTCGACGCGTGGTATATACTCCTACCGTAGCACAACCCAAAAAGAATCATCCTTGATGGTCAAATTAACCTCTCTCGTTGGGTCAAAGTGATGGAGGACAACCTTGCGGGCCCACAGATGGAAGCGCACACGCGAGTGAGTTCCTATAGGGCAACCACTGCCTGCATGGTGTTGTATGTGATGTTTGAATACCAATGCACAACTTTGATGTGGCACCTGCCTCAGGAACCAGAAAGTCCCCACATGGAGCGAGGTTCATGATGCATAGATATATATTGCCCCCTCTTTGACATGTACTACATACTCCTATCATGCATATATGTAACACAAACCAAAAAAGAACCATCCTTTTTGTCAAATTAACCTGTTTCTCGCTATAGGTTCAACTGATCGACAACGACCTCATGGCCCACAGAGAGAGTCACATGCGAGTGAGTGTCAAAGGACAACCACCGCGTGCATGTGCCCAAAAGAGGTGTTGTGTGATATTTGAATACCCAAGGCACAACTTTGATGTGGCACATGCTTCGCAAACCGGAAACGCACTACATAGAGGTTGACAACGCGTAGCCCCCCCCACCCCCACCCCCACTTCGAGCCGGTGGGAGGGACTCATGTGTACGCATGTGCCTGAACTTGGATATGGAATCTCAACATGATCCACACTGTAACACATGCGAAGATGAATCCACCTTCGGTCAAATGCCTCTCATTGTCGGTGGAAACTAATAACCTTCGCGGGCTAACCAATGGGCACATAGCTGATAACTGCACGACGGAATGTCCCAGGACCACCAATGCATGCATGTGGACCGAACATGTATGTATGAAACGGATGTGTACTTTTTTAGATAACCAATCCACGACTTTGATGTGGCACATATGACTCAGAAAAACGATCAATCCCACACGGAGGCTGATATGTCTTCGTCATATGTACTTTTCTTAATACTTTTGCTCTTGTTTTGGACTCTAATTTGCATAATTTTAATGAAAGTAACCCGGACTAACGATGTTTTCAGTAGAACTACCATTGTGTGTTTTTGTGCAGAAATAAAAGTTCTTAGAATGGAACGAAACTTTTTGGAGAATTATTCTACAATAAAATAAAAACATAGGAGAACCACCAGAGGGGCCCCTGGATAGGCACAAACACCAGGGCGCCCCTCCCCCCCTCTGGCGTGCCCTGGTGGGTTGTGCCCACCTCGTGGCCCCGCAGACCCTAATTCCAACTCCATAAATACCTATTTTTGGAGAAAAAAATCAAGGAGGAAGTTTCATCGCGTTTCACGATACGGAGCCGCCGCCACCTCCTATTCTTCATCGGGAGGCCAGATCTGGAGCGCATTCGGGGATCCGGAGAGGGGAATCTTCAGTCTTCGTCACCACCAACCCTCCTTCATTGCCAATTCCATGAAGCTCCCCACCGGGAGTGAGTAATTCTTTCGTAGGCTCGCTGGTCGGTGATGAGTTGGATGAAATTCATCATGTAATCACGTTAGTTTTGTTAGGGCTTGATCCCTAGTATCCACTATGTTCTGAGATTGATGTTTGTATGACTTTGCCATGCTTAATGCTTGTCACTAGCACCCGAGTGCCATGATTTCAGATCTGAACCATCTATGTTTTCACCATTATAGATCCGATCTTGAAAGTCATATTCACCTATTATGTGTTATGATCCGTAAACCCCAGTGTGACAGTAATTGGGATACTTTTCGGTGATGATCATAGTTTGAGGAGTTCATGCATTCACTATGTGTTAATGCTTTGTTCCGGTTCTCTATTAAAAGGAGGCCTTAATATCCCTTAGTTTCCTTATGGACCCCGCTGCCACCAGAGGGTAGGACAAAAGATGCCATGCAAGTTCTTTTCCATAAGCACGTATGACTATTTACGACATACATGCCAACATTATATTTTATGAACTAGAGCTAGTTTTGTACCGCCCTAGTGTTGGGGAACGTAGTAATTTCAAAAAAATTCCTACGCACACGCAAGATCATGGTGATGCATAGCAACGAGAGGGGAGAGTGTTGTCTACGTACCCTCGTAGACCGTAAGCGGAAGCGTTATGACAACGCGGTTGATGTAGTCGTACGTCTTCACGATCCGACCGATCCAAGCACCGAACGTACGGCACCTCCGAGTTCAGCACACGTTCAGCTCGATGACGATCCCCGGACTCCGATCCAGCAGGGTGTCGGGGATGAGTTCCGTCAGCACGACGGCGTGGTGACGACGATGATGTTCTACCGACACAGGGCTTCGCCTAAGCACCGCTACGATATGACCGAGGTGGAATATGGTGGAGGGGGGCACCGCACACGGCTAAGGAACGATCATGAAGATCAACTTGTGTGTTATGGGGTGCCCCCTGCCCCCGTATATAAAGGAGCCAAGGGGGAGGGGGCGGCCGGCCAAGGAGGGCGCGCCAAGGAGGAGTCCTACTCCCACCGGGAGTAGGATTCCCCCCCCCCCTTCCAAGTAGTGGGAGTAGGAGTCAAGGAAAGGGGGAAGAGAAGAGAAGGAAGGAGGGGCACAGCCCCTCCCCCTAGTCCAA
>NC_041383.1:416598615-416611018 GCF_002162155.2 Triticum dicoccoides
CGAATCACTCGGAACCTTTCCGAACTCCGAATATAGTCGTCCAATATATCGATCTTTACGTCTCGACCACTTCGAGACTCCTCGTCATGTCCCCGATCTCATCCGGGACTCCGAACTCCTTCGGTACATCAAAACTCATAAACTCATAATATAACTGTCATCGAAACCTTAAGCGTGCGGACCCTACGGGTTCGAGAACTATGTAGACATGACCGAGACACGTCTCCGGTCAATAACCAATAGCGGAACCTGGATGCTCATATTGGCTCCCACATATTCTACGAAGATCTTTATCGGTCAAACCGCATAACAACATACTTTGTTCCCTTTTTCATCGGCATGTTACTTGCCCGAGATTCGATCGTCGGTATCTAATACCTAGTTCAATCTCGTTACCGGCAAGTCTCTTTACTCGTTACGTAATGCATCATTCCGTAACTAACTCATTAGCTACATTGCTTGCAAGGCTTATAGTGATGTGCATTACCGAGAGGGCCCAGAGATACGTCTCCAACAGTCGGAGTGACAAATCCTAATCTCGAAATACGCCAACCCAACATGTACCTTTGGAGACACCTGTAGAGCTCCTTTATAATCACCAAGTTATGTTGTGACGTTTGGTAGCACACAAAGTGTTCCTCCGGTAAACGGGAGTTGCATAATCTCATAGTCATAGGAACATGTATAAGTCATGAAGAAAGCAATAGCAACATACTAAACGATCAAGTGCTAAGCTAACGGAACGGGTCAAGTCAATAACATCATTCTCCTAATGATGTGATCCCGTTAATCAAATGACAACTCTTTTGTCCATGGCTACGAAACTTAACCATCTTTGATTCACGAGCTAGTCAAGTAGAGGCATACTAGTGACACTATGTTTGTCTATGTATTCACACAAGTATTATGTTTCCGGTTAATACAATTCTAGCATGAATAATAAACATTTATCATGAAATAAGGAAATAAATAATAACTTTATTATTGCCTCTACGGCATATTTCCTTCAGTCTCCCACTTGCACTAGAGTCAATAATCCAGTTCACGTCACCATGTGATTTAACACCAATATTCACATCTGTATGTGATTAATACCCATAGTTCACATCGTCATGTGATCAACACCCAAAGGGTTTACTAGAGTCAATAATCTAGTTCACATTGCTATGTGATTAACACCCAAAGAGTACTAAGGTATGATCATGTTTTGCTCGTGAGAGAAGTTTAGTCAATGGGTCTGTCACATTCAGAGCCGTATGTATTTTGCAAATATTCTATGTCTACAATGCTCTGCATGGAGCTACTCTAGCTAATTGCTCCCACTTTCAATATGTATCCAGATTGAGACTTAGAGTCATCTGGATCGGTGTAGAAGCTTGCACCGATGTAACTCTTTACGACGGGCTCTTTTATCACCTCCATAATCGAGAAGTATTTCCTTAGTCCTCACTAAGGATATTCTTGACCACTATCCAGTGATCTACTATTAGATCAAAATTGTATTCCTTTGCCAAACACAGAGCAAGGTATACAATAGGTCTGGTTCACAGCATAGCATACTTTATAGAACCTATGACTGAGGTATAGGGAATGACTTTTCATTCTCTTTCTATTTTCTGCCATGGTCGGGTCTTGAGTCTTACTCAACTTCACACCTTGCAACACAGGCAAGAACTCCTTCTTTGACTGTTCCATTTTGAACTATTTCAAAAATTTATCAAGGTATGTACTCATTGAAAAATCTTATCAAGCGTCTTGATCTATCTATATAGATCTTGATGCTCAATGTGTAAGCAGCTTCACAGAGGTCTTTCTTTGAAAAACTCTTATTCAAGTATCCTTTCATGCTATCCAGAATTTCTATATCACTTCCAATCAACAATATGTCATCCACATATAATATTAGAAATGCTATAGAGCTCCCACTCACTTTCTTGTAAATACAGGCTTCTCAAAAAGTCTGTATAAAACCATATGCTTTGATCAACTCATCAAAGCGTATATTCCAACTCCGAGAGGCTTGCACCAATCCATAAATGGATCGCTGGAGCTTGCACACTTTGTTAGCACCTTTAGGATTGACAAAACCTTCTGGTTGCATCATATACAACTCTTCTTTAATAAATCCATTAAGGAATGCAGTTTTGACATCCATTTGCCAGATTTCATAAAATGTGGCAATTGCTAACATGATTCAGACAGACTTAATCTTCGATACGAGTGAGAAAATCTCATCGTATTCAACACCTTGAACTTGTTGAAAACCTTTGCAACAAGTCGAGCTTAGTAGATAGTAACACTACTATCAATGTCGGTCTTCCTCTTGAAGATCCATTTATTTAACATGGCTTGCTGATCATCGAGCAAGTCAATCAAAGTCCACACTTTGTTCTCATATATGGATCCCATCTCAGATTTCGTGGCCTCAAACCATTTCACGGAATCTGGGCTCATCATCGCTTCCTCATAGTTCATAGGTTTATCATGGTCTAGTAACATGACTTCCAGAATAGGATTACCGTACCACACTGGCGCGGACCGTACTCTGGAATACCTACGAGGTTCTGTAGTAACTTGATTTGAAGTTTCATGATCATCATCATTAGCTTCCTCGCTAATCGGTGTAGCAATCACTGGAACTAATTTCTGTGATGAACAACTTTCCAATTTGGGAGAAGGTACAATTACCTCATCAAGTTCTACTTTCTTCCCACTCACTTCTTTCGAGAGAAACTCCTTCTCTAGAAAGGATCCATTCTTAGCAACGAATGTTTTGCCTTCGGATCTGTGATAGAAGGTGTACCCAACAGTTTCCTTTGGGTATTCTATGAAGACACACTTCTCGATTTGGGTTCAAGCTTATCAGGTTGAAAACCTTTTTCATATAAGCATTGTAACTCCAAACTTTAAAAAACGACAGCTTAGGTTTACTGCTAAACCATAGTTCATACGGTGTCATCTCAATGGATTTAGATGGTGCCCTATTAAACGTGAATGCAGCTGTCTCTAATGCATAACCCAAAATGATAGTGGTAAATCAGAAAGATACATCATAGATCGCACCATATCCAATAAAGTGCGGTTACGATGTTCGGACACACCATTATGCTGTGGTGTTCCATGTGGCATGAGCTATGAAACTATTCCACATTGTTTAAAATGAAGGCCAAACTCGTAACTCAAATATTCTTCTCTACGATCAGATTGTAGAAACTTTTATTTTCTTGTTACGATGATTCTCCACTTCAATCCGAAATTCTTTGAACTTTTCCAATGTTTCAGACTTGTGCTTCATTAAGTAGATATACGCATATCTGCTCAAATCATCTGTGAAGGTCAGAAAATAATGATACCCTACCACGAGCATCAACACTCATTGAACTCCATACATCGGTATGTATTATTTACAATAAGTTAGTAGCTCGTTCCATTGTTCCGGAGAATGGAGTTTTAGTCATCTTGCCCAAAAGGCACGGTTCGCAAGCATCAACTGATTCATAACCAAGTGATTCCGAAAATCCATCTTTATGGAGTTTCTTCATGCGCTTTACACCGATATGACCCAAACGACAGTGCCACAAATAAGTTGCACTATCATTATTAACTTTGCATCTTTTGGCATCAATATTATTAATATGTGTATCACTACGATCGAGATCCAACAAACTATTTTCATTGGGTGTATAACCATCGAAGGTTTTATTCATGTAAACAGAACAACAATTATTCTTTGACTTTAAATGAATAATCGTATCGCAATAAACATGATCAAATCATATTCATGTTCAACGCAAACGCCAAATAACATTTATTTAGGTTTAACACTAATCCCGAAAGTATAGGGAGTGTGCGATGATGATCCTATCAATCTTGGAACCACTTCCAATACACATCGTCACTTCACCCTCAACTAGTCTCTGTTTATTCTGTAACTCCTGTTTCGAGTCACTAATCTTAGCAACCGAACAAGTATCAAATACTCAGGGGCTACTATAAACACTAGTAAGGCACACATCAATAACCTGTATATCAAATATACCCTTGTTCCTTTTGCCATCCTTCTTATCCACCAAATATTCAGGGCATTTCCACTTCCAGTGACCATTTCCTTTGCAGTGTAAGCACTCAGTTTCAGGCTTTGGTCCAGCTTTGGTCTTCTTCATGGGAGTGACAACTTGTTTGCCATTCTACTTGAAGTTTCCCTTTCTTTCCCTTTGCCCTTTTCTTGAAACTAGTGATCTTGTCAATCATCAACACTTGATGCTCTTTCTTGATTTCTACCTTCGTCGATTTCAACATCACGAAGAACTCGGGAATCATTTTCGTCATCCCTTGCATACTATAGTTCATCACGAAGTTCTAGTAACTTAGTGATGGTGACTAGAGAATTCTGTCAATCACTATGTTATCTGGAAGATTAACTCCCACTTGATTCAAGTGATTGAAGTACCCAGACAATCTGAGCACATGCTCACTAGTGGAGCGATTCTCCTCCATCTTTTAGCTATAGAACTTGTTGGAGACTTCATATTTCTCAACTCGGGTATTTGCTTGAAATATTAACTTCAATTCCCGGAACATCTCATATGGTCCATGACGTTCAAAAAATGTCTTTGAAGTCCCAATTCTAAGCCGTTTAAGCATGGTGCACTAAACTATCAAGTAGTCATCATATTGAGCTAGCCAAACATTCATAACGTCTGCATCTGCTCCTGCAATAGGTCTGTCACCTAGCGGTGCATTAAGGACATAATTCTTCTGTGCAGCAATGAGGATAAACCTCAGATCACATCACAGTCCCAAGTTAAATGTGTCTTATGGGTAAGTGATCGTTGCAGGTATAAGTTGTAAGCTATGAAGATGCAATTCAACATAATCAGAAGCAATACAAACTAGACATCATACGGAAAACGCAACCACATATAACAGTTCCAAGTAAGAGCAAGCACCTGTGATGGTGGAGTAGGGGAGATGTTCTCATCATGTACAGGTATGTTCTAGAAACAGGAACACGTGTCATATTCACATGCATTATGTGTAAAGTAAGTAGATGCAATTCAAGTTAGAAGCAATACAAGCTAGACATCATACGCAACATGCAACCACATATAATAGTGCCAAGTTAGAGCAAGCACCTGTGATGGTGGAGTAGGGGAGATGTGCTCGTCATCTACACAGCTACGTTGACTGTCCAACCTTGTGTTGTCTTGCGAATCTTGTTGGGAGGATGGCGGAGTAGAATCTGTAGAGGCCCCCTATTTGAGTTGCTCCGAAGGACCACCATCATCCACTGTCGGACTATTTTCCTTTAGCTATAATGATTTTGCATTGGGAAGTCAAACCGATAAGAAAAAGGAATAATATTTGCTCTTCACAACTCATTCATGCATGATACTGACGAACACTACTCGGATGAAAGGCAAACACATGATGCGAGGATGGAATATGTATGAAAAACAGGATGGTGTGACATATTCACACCTATGATGTGGTAACTAAGCAGAAGGCATTTCAACAAATTAGAAGCACTGCAAGCTAGACACCATATGAAAGATGCAACCAATATCACTCTGCCAAGTTCAAACTGTATGGCGTTTCAACAAATTAGAAGCAGTACATGCTAGAAATCATATGCAAGACACAACCAATATCACATTGGCGACTTAAAGGTGCCTTATCATAAGTGACTGATGCGGGATATGCAAGAATAGTAGTCTGATGTAGAAACAGGAACACATGTCATATTCACAGGCATTATGTATAAAGTAAGCAGATGCAATTCAACAAAGTTAGAAGCAATACAAGCTAGACATCATACGCAACATGAAACCACATATAACAGTGCCAAGTTAGAGCAAGCACCTGTGATGGTGGAGTAGGGGAGATGTGCTCATCATCTACACAACTACGTTGACTGCCTAGCCTTGTGTTGTCTTGCGAATCTTGTTGGGAGGATGGCGGAGTAGAATCTGTAGAGAACCTTCGTTTCAGTTGCTCGGAAGGACCACCATCATCCAATGCCTTGCCAATTTCCTTCAGCTTTATTGATTTTGCATTGTGAGGTCATACCGACAAGAAAAAGGAATATAATTCGCTCTTCAGAACTCATTCATGCATGATACTGACGAACACTACTCTGATGAAAGGCAAAGTCATGATACGAGGATGGAATATGTACGAAAAAATGGACGGCTTGACATATTCACGCCTATGATGTGGTAACTAAGTAGAAGCCACTTCAACAAATTAGAAACACTGCAAGACACCATATGGAAGGTGCAATCAATATCACTTTGCCAAGTTAAAACTGTCTCGTCATAGGCGGCGTTCATCAAACTAGAAGAAATACATGCTAGAAATCATATTCAAGATGCAAACCAATATCACACTGCCAACTTAAAGGTGTCCCATCATAAGTGACTGATGCAGGATACATAAGAAGAGTAGTTTCATGTAAGAACATGGTGTGATAAACAGATATAGTATGTACCAAAAACAGGAAAGCGTGTCATATTCACATGTATCATGTGTAAGCTAAGCAGATGCAGTTTACACTAATTAGGAGCAATACGAGCTAGACACCATATGCAACATGCAACTAGATATCACACTGCCAAGTTAGAGCAAGCACCTTGGATGGTGGAGTAGGGGAGCGGAGACTTGGACCTTGTAATGCACTATCAGTACAAGGAGAATCGGTATAGATGCTCCATTTACGTTGCTGCAAAGGACCACCATCATCTCCTTCCTTACTCTTTTCCTTCCTCTTTCTTGATTTTGCCTTGTCAAGTCAAACCCACAAGAAAAAGGAATAAAATTTGCTCTTCAGAACTCATTCATGCATGATACTGACGAACACTACTTTCATGTAAGGCAGCCGCATGATAGGAGGATGGAATATGTATGAAAAACAGGACGGCGTGACATATTGACATGTATGATGTATAAAGTGTAAACTAAGCACAAGGTGCTTGAACTTGTTAGAATCGATGCAAGCTAGAAACCATATGAAAGATGAAACCAATATCACTCTGCCAAATTAAAAGGGTGCCCTAACAAATGTATTTGACCAAATTAGAAGCAATACATGGCGACAGGCTAGAAATAATATGCAATATGCAACGAATAAAGGTGACTCATCGTAAGTGATTGATGTAGGATACAGAAGAGAGGTAGTTTCATGTAAGAACAAGGTTAACACATAGATGTAGTGTGTACCAAAAATAGGAAGGCATGTCATATTCACAGGTATAGTGTGTAAACTAAGCAGATGCAATTTACCCTAATTAGAAGCATTACAAGCTAGACACCGTATGCAACATGCAACCACATATCGCACTGCGAAGTTAGAGCAAGCACCTGTGATGGTGGTGTAGGGGAAGTGCGGTCTTCAGGTACAAAGCTACGTTCAATATCTTCATTTAGGCTTGCTGTTTCTTGAGAATCATGTGGAGAGGATGAGATTGCATTCTTTATAAGAGTATTGTGTCTCATATTAACCCACGCGCGTGACTGTCTCATCATAAGTGATAGATGCAGGATACACAAGAACAGTAGTTTGATGTAAGAACATGGTGTGATAGGCAGATGTAGTATGTACCAAAAACAAGAAGGCGTGTCATATTCACATGTATAATGTGTAAGCTAAGGAGATGCAGTTAAAAAAATTAGGAGCATTGATGAGGGATACACAAGAAAAGTAGTTTGATGTAAGAACATGGTTAATAGAAAGACGTAGTATTTACCAAAAACAGGAAGGCATGTCATATTCACAGGTATAATGCATTAACTAAGCAAATGCAATTTACCCTAATTAGAAGCATTACAAGGTAGACACCATATGCAACATGCAACCACATATCACACTGCCAAGTAAGAGCAAGCACCTGCGATGATGGTGTGGGGGAATTGCGGTGATCAACTAGAGAGCTACGTTGACTATCTTCATTTAGCCTTGCTGTTTCTTGAAAATCATGTGGGGAGGATGACACTCCACTCTTTAAATGAGTAGGACGTCTCACAGTAACCCACTCGGGCGACTATCTCATCATAAGTGATTGACGAGGGATACAAAAGAGCATTAGTTTGATGTACGAACATGATTAATAGACATATGTAGTATGTATCAAAAACAGGAAGGCATGTCATTATCAAAGGTATAATGTGTAAAGTAAGCAGATGCAATTTAACCAAATTGGAAGCAATACAAACTAGACACCATATGCAACATGCAACCACATTTGATAGCGCGAAGTTAAAGCAAGCACCTGGGATGGTTGTGTGTGGCAATTGAGATCATCAACTGCAGAGCTACATTTACTGTCTCCAACTGCTGACACTGCGCCCATTAGAGCGCTAAAATGCTTAGTGCTTATCTTCAAATTACACAAGAGGGACTTCTGTCTTTTCTTTTCTGCATTCATCAACACTGCGTCAGAGTCTGAAATACCCATGCATAAAAAAACAATAGTGTGAGTATGGGTGAAGTGTGTGCACAATTAGTACAGTGTAAAGGTAGCAGATAGCAGGTCGGTGAGAAATAAATGACGGGAGATATATGATAGCTCTACAACATGCATGGCACACTAAATTACTACAGGATTCTATGAAAATAACAGTCAACTGAAAGCAAATAGGTCAGTCCATTTTTTCTGCACCGTCCGATGTACAAAGAACGGGCAGATCGCCTTCATCTACCTCCAGCCAGTCAGTGTTGACGATCTTCCTCGAAATGCCAGCAACCACCGGCCCAGTATTCCTCCCCTGCTTGTGCCCTCCCCTCGACCTCACCACACCGCTGTGATTGGCACCGCCCCCCGGCCATCCATTCAAGCCCGCCGACCTCCAGATCGAGCACAAGCAGCTCCTGCGCCAACACCCCTATGATAGACACCGCTGCGCCGCTTCCCCGGGGAACAGGCGGACTAGGTGCTCCGCGCGCCAAAGCGGGTGCTGCTTCTTTTAATTGCGGTTCGACTGACCCTGAATTGAAATCCAGGCGGGCTACTAACCTCTAGCAAAGGTGAAATAGTAAAAGGGAGGAAACCTTGTACATTTAGTATCACGAAGAAGATGCAGTAAGAAGCGCTCAACTAGTTTCTTTCGTGGGATGAATACGGTGTGAGCAGAGACGTAAGATTTGCACGAATAAGGGAAGAGGAGTACCTCTTTCTGCTGGCAGTGTTGTGTCCTCCTTCTATTTTTCCAACGATCTTCTTGTTGTTTGCCGGAAACCAAAAGTTGTGGAGGACAGTGCAGCCTTGGACGAACTCATGGCCAAGTTGTTGAGTGTGGTGCAGTGGCCGTCTGTCGGCAGCGGGGAAGCAGATCCGAGGCGGCGAACGACGGCATAGTGGGAACAGCTCCGGTGCGGTGGACGGTTGCGACAGTGGAGCCGCAGCAGTGAGGTGCAGGACGACGTGGTCACAGTGGTTTTGGTACGGCGCACATCAGCGTCAGCATCGTGGAGGCAGCTCTGCCTCGGCTTCAGCTGCTAAGTCCTTGAGGGTGTTGCGGTTGAGGTTGCGTTGGACGATGACGTCAGGGTACCGGCTTCGGCGTGATGGAGGAGGGCGGCGGTGGATTGGCCGATATGGGGTGGAGGATGGAGGAGGCTGGGGTTTCGCAGCTGGTGGAGAGGGCGTTTTTGCGCCCACGGAGTATGAATGGGGAAACGGAGGGAGGCGGGGAACTAAGGGGGAACAATGTTTCGGTTTGAGACGCACTTGTTTGAAATTTGGGGAAAGTTACAAACTTTGCCCCCATCTAAAATTTCGGACATATTGCGGGTTGGGGGTAGGACAGTCATGTCAGATGTCCCAAATGTGGGCGGGATAGATTTCGGCCGAGCGCATGGGTGCTTAGGCGCCCACGGCGTATGAATGCTTCTCGGAGGCGGCTGAGACCGCGTCTTGGTGAAGTTACAAACCTACCCCGGTTTAGACCTTTGGACATCGGGCCGATAGGCTACACGGGCCAGAGTCAGGACAGTAATTTCCTACCACCAAACATTAGTCTCTCGCGGTTTCGGGTGACCAGAGGCCTATTTGGCGCTTCGTTTAATATTTGGGAGCAGAAGCATTAATGTTTTCGGTTCTCTTGAATTGAACTTTCAGGATTTGTCAAACTTCACAAATCTTTACTCTTGAAAATCCTAAAGCTACGATTATTTTGGAATGGAGGGGGTACATTTGAATATACATTGTACACGAATATATATTAAAAAATATGCAACTTACCTCAGTTCATGCATGGTTCTAGATATAATCTCCTTGGTTGCAAAAAAAAGTTAGATATGCGTATGAATATATATAGCATGTTCAAACTCACAACAAAGATTGATGCCCCCTTTTACATCTAATTTACAAATGCCATTATCTCGGGTTCAAATAGATGAATGCACTTCCTATGAATTCGAATCTTCGAAACCCCCTTTATGTTGAATTCGACATCTATTCTATTTCGTAGCTAGCAATTTGGAATGTATCCATGTAAGTGACAAATGTATAAAGTGCTTCACGCTAACAACATGGAGTGCACTAACATGGAGATGCACTATGCCTCACCCCAGTCTCACAAACGCGTTATATATCTTTCTGTCTAACGCATAAGTGCACACACTTTATATGCATCGGCATTTCTCTTTCACACATGCTCACAATCTCTTTCAGGGTGTCGGGGTGTCTCACGCACATGCTCTCTCTGTTTCTCTCTCTCTCTCTCTCTCTCTCTCTCTCTCTCTCTCTCTCTCTCTCTCTCTCTTTCTGACTACTATGTACCACTCTTTTCACTAATCTTAGTTGGAAAACACTATTTCTCTCACATGCATATATACACACGCACGGTCTCTACTAGCCCTCTATACGCACATATATGTGCCTACGTGTCTCCCGCATGCACATTATCTTTAGGCCTCTCTCGCACACATTGCCTTGCCCCCCCGACACGCCTCTCTCTTAGTAGTTGGCAGACATGATTTCATCATATCATTCGGTAGGATATCCCTGGCTCTTAGGCTGGATGGTAATACGAGGAAAAGTTTAACCCTAGTTCGGATCGGACCCTTGCAGTTGAAGAAAGAGCCTACTCCTGGTACTGTATGTTAGTGATAGGGGTGTGTACAAAGTACACGTGAATACCAGGCATTGTGCGTGTGTGTATACTATCGACGAACTAGCCCCCAAGCTTGTATAACATACTAGGGGCCTAGGGTTACAAATCATATATAGTCGGCTTATCACCAGTGGGGATAGAGTCCTCCGCGACTCTGGTAGCTTCGTGTTGTACGCTGAGTCCTCCACATGGGTCTTCATATAACACGTCTCGGTCCAACCTATATGTGGTGCAGGATGGAACCGACCCATGAGTCTTCATGTTGACCCACCACAACTACAAATGATGTGCCCACCACACCACACACGCAATCGGCCACTAAGAAAATAAGCATATACAATAGTACAACGGTATCTAGCTCACAATACGTCTCCATATTTTGTTGATGACACTGACGGACTTTGCATTTGATGCGTGCTCCATATTTTGTTGACGACACTTACGATCATTGTATTTGAAGCGAAAGCACGATATGGTCACTGCACTTCAGAATAAGCTCATCACGGTAACCACATACATTTTGTCATGCTAACCAACATGTGGTTGGATGGTTAGGAGGACAGTGGTTTCTCGAGCCCACCAAGGTTAAAGTCCCGGTGCTCGCGTTTATCTTGTTTTAATTTCAGTATTTTCCGGCGATGTACATTCAGTGGAAGGAGACGTTCCACTCGACTACGAGGCACCTATGGTGACTTCGTAAAATCTCAAGATCATATATGCTGGCCCACTCTCTCGAAGGTGCTCATAGGTGTAGGGTTCGCGTGTGTGCGCTTATAGCGGTGAGTGCTTGCGCGTATATATGAGCCCTTGCGTCTGTACCGTGTTAAACAAATACATCTCATGATTATACGATCACTGGCTCACCCGTACAACTCCGTATTTTGTTGATGACACAATCAATTGACCAGTCAAACGTTCCACGCGGCGCAACTAGTGTTGCACCATCGGGGCGTGTAACCGTGGGGCCCACCTGTCAGCCCGTATATGAAAGAAAGAAATGGTAGTTTGAGTCTGTACTGTGTTAATAAAATAGGAGTATATTTTAGAGTGATCATACGGTCACTGGCTCACCATACAGCTCCGTAATTTGTTGATAACACGATCAATTGACCAGTCAAACGGTCAACATTCAGCAGCGCACATTACCATAGGGCCCACCCGTCAGCGCGTATATGAAGGACAGAAATGGTAATAAATTAGTGGTCGGTGGGTATTCGAAATCGTGAAACCTCTGGTTGGCAGTCGCCGGCGGTTGGGGGCGTTGATTGGGCGGTGGGGTGGGGATCACCGG
>NC_041383.1:416611266-416657675 GCF_002162155.2 Triticum dicoccoides
GGTGCGGCGGCGGACTGGCGGTGGGGAGTGGTTTCGGGGAGGGCGGGCCGGCTGCGGGCGGCGGGGGCTGGCGGTTCAGCCGGTGGTGGCTGGCGGCTCAGGGAGGGTGGAGTTTGATGATAAACTGGAGGCCCTTGATTTCGTATCCAACGGCTGGAAAATCTAATGACCAGAGATGAAAAAGTCAGTCGACTGACGTGTAGCATCACCCCGCACATACACATGCACGCACGCAAGACGCGCACGCATGCAGGCATGCAACACTGACACGTACACATAACGTACACACGCACGCAAGACACGCACGCATGCAGGCGTGCAACACTGACACGTACACATAACGTACACACGCACGCATGCTGGCGTGCAACACTGACACGTACACATGCACCCACGAACACACGCACGTACGCACCCATGCATGCAACACTAAAACGTACCCTTGCATGCACGCAACACTCGCACGCCTGCATGCACACAACACACGACGCAAGACACACGCTCAACCTATACGTGCATGCACCCTTTGTTAGGGACATGTATTGTTACGGGTATTAATCAATCTTATCTATGATAAGCAGAACATTGATGTTTGCAGCGGTCTTTATGAATCACAACGCATCGAATGGGCTATCAACATAGTAGGCTTATCTACATGAAAAAGATGACGTCACACTCAATGAACAATCATCGGTTTATGAAATGCCCGCTTCTGACCGCCCTGGCCCACCAAAGGTTCCTCTACTGTGCGCAGCCTGCGTTGGGTCACTGACATGCAGGCCATGCACCCAAAGAGCCCACACGTCAGTGGAAGAAAGGCGCGGTGTCCTAGGTCAAAGTCGAGGGCGCCACTTGCTGCACGCCCGGCTGAACACGTTTTCGTGCCGCATTCAAACGCCTCCATGAAACCCGCCCGTGTGGAAGCCGAGAAACCCACTCTGGACACACGTCCGTTCATGACCGGGCCGACATTAAATGCAACACCGGCCGAGCTCCTCCTGTCCGCTGTCTATTTAATCTCCTATTTAAACGAGGCCAAACGCCGGCCAAGAATCGCACACCTCCGCCGCTGCCCTATCTCCTCCACCATTTTGTCCAATCTTACAATGGCTTACGAAGAGTAGTTATTCCACATCCAAGCCGGCTGGGTAGCCCGCCGGATACGAGCTATGCAGCTCGCTGATCCACCTCCCTTCCCTTGCCTGACGGAGCCAGTTGCCACCCCAAGCCAGCGCGCGGTTCAGCAACTCACCGCTCCAGGGCAGCTCGACAAGGAGCAGCGCACGGGCGTCGTTGCTGCCGTCCACGCCGCCGCCTCGTACCGCATATCCCGTTTCTGTGGCCGAGACTCCCATGCCGGCGGCTGCACCATGCAAGCAGCGACAAAAGCCGGGTGCGCGAAGAGCGACAGGTCGGTGGCCAGCGCCTCCGCGTTCACTGCCATCATCAAGGAGAAGTAGAACATGGGAGGCCGCCGCCGCGTGGGTCCCATGAAGGCCACTGCAGAGGCGACGCCGGCGTACACAGCAGGCATCTTTCCGGTTCCTTTTGTTGCGAGGACCTTCGTCAACCCCGCATGGGCTCCACGGAAGAGGGGAATGTTAGGATGAACTCGAGCCGGTGCCGGCCATGGCGAAGTAGTGGCCGGTGATGAACTCGAACCGGTGCCGGCCACCATCATCTTCGGCACCAGCCAATGATATCAGTTGGGCAGTGGGGAGGCGAGCCGTCCTTTGCGTTGAAGCATATACCTCCGGGGCTCCCGTCAGTCCGGTGATCGTGCTGCCGGACATGAGGAACACAAATCGATCGGCGGGCGACTATTTAGGCCAGGTATTATATACCTGTGCTGTCCAGAACTAGCACCGCGTAGTTCATTTGAATGTAATGAAATCCGTCATGTTTGTATGAAAATCCGGTATTTTATATGATTTCCCTCGTTGTTTATATGAAATACCAGTTTGTCTACGTGTTTGCGTGAATTTCGTCCGGTTGGTTGAGTTGTTGTCATAATGTGTGCGGCAATGGTTGGATGGCGTAATTTGCGGGTCGCTGGTCGATCTGCGGGCGGCTCGGGCGGCATTGTGGGACAAAAAAACACAGCTCGTGCGAGCTCGTCTCCAACGTGCGTGCTGTAGGATGCATGACAACATGAGCACCCGAGCCATTCCTCGTTCATCAGTGGCAAAGGCACCGGTGGACAAAAGGGTCGCCAATATTTTGGCTACCCCGGGCAAGATCCAAACAGCCCCTCCCAACAGATTAAAATCCCTCGTTCGCCGTGGAATTTTGCATGTGTTGTTTTCATGGACTAGCAAGATGCCCGTGCATTGCACGAAACATCAAGATGCATTTTTTTACAAACTCCCGCATGCATGCAAGGGATAATTAATGTCCTCCTTTGCTAGTACCATGAGGCAAACACCATTAATATTGCATCAATTAGTGTTAGTGGTCTTGTATATCTGCAAATTGTAATTTTGATAGTGGCCCCTTGTATATAAAAATGGAGGGAGAAAGATGAGAGATAAGGTGAGGAGGAGTGGGGCGTGGTGGTGACTGGTGGTCGGACTGGGCGGAGGCATGGGGATGGACGGCGCATTATGTCTAGGTTTCTGTCTCTCTCACACACACCCACATAGGTGGGGGACGTGCACGAAGAGAAGAGGTGCATGCACGGCGCGCGTACTCCCATCTCTTTCCCAACCACACCCGCGCGGGTACACGGTGGAGCTCATTTCTGTATGAAAAAGGCAGTCCACGTGGTAATTTGGCACGTGTATTGGTTGTCCACTTGGTGGAGGGAGGATCGTCTACCACGGGTGAACAAACAAATTGTGACTTGACGCGTTTTGTTAAATTAAAAAAAGAGGCAAACCATGTGGGGCCTACCTTAGAGGCAAGGCTCTATACACTGGAGTACTTTTGATGTGTCCTGTCAACTCGCAGAACGAGGAGAAGCTTGCTTAGTACGCCATCTCCCCCGCTCACGGGCGCGGTGGCTCGCAGGATGAGGTGAAGCTTGCTTACGAGTAGTAGTAGTAGTAGTACTCCTACTACTATACTCCTTACGCCCGCTCCCTCGCCCACGCGCACGGTGGCTCGCAGCACGAGGAGAAAATTTTACTACTCCCTTACTCCTCGTCCCTACTACGTACCTTGGTTAGTACTCCCTCCATTTACTTATACAAGGCCAATATAAAAAAATACATTTTGCATCTATACAAGGCCACAAATAGTAATCAAGACAAAAGTTACTACTCCCTCCTTTCCAGTTTATGGCTCAATTTCAAAATCTCTCCAACCAAGGTAGACGGTGAGTGGTCGAATTAATTTTGTAGTTTGCACAAATAATTAGTACGGTCATTTTTCTCAAGTTTTGTTTACCGAGGTATTAATTAGAATGAATGCATGAATGACCACTAAATTTCCATGAACTTCTACATGCATTGGTTAGTTTCCTCTTGACACTACTTGCGTCGGGTGATCTAACGCACCTCAAAATCCAATAGTAGAATTGAGACTTATCAAACGGAAAAACGAATGTTTTTTAGATGAGCCCTATAAACCCTAGTGGGTACGTACTCCATAAAAACAGATTTTTCCAAAACTAAGTCACTCCCTTTCATGAATTCTGTAGTATACTCCTCCGTCGACGCTCCCTTTCATGAGTTCTGTACTTCCTGTCGCCGACATGTGGGACATATAGCAACCGAGTCGACGTGTCAAGCACAAAATAACAATGCAGAACAGCAGGGGGGCGCACCCCACTCGTACCGACCCAGTAGTAGTAATGAGCAATGAGACGTCAAATCACAATGCCGCACCTTCCCAGACGGACGAAGCAACCATTATTTCACACTTCGGTTCGCCATCATCTCAAACCACGTAGTATTGCATCTGCCTCAAGAGGGACACGCGCATCGCCTTGGTACATCATGACATGTGGGACCGCATGACAGGCTATGCTCCCCCGCCGATCGCTCGGTAAAGTCACCTCATTTTTACTATACTTCCTCGCATCGGTTTACTACATGGCATGCACGTCGTTCTAGGTTGAGAATTTAACTGGCTATATATGTGATGAACAGTACTCTAGCCTTTTAAAAAATGTATACTTTTGTACAGTAGTACTATCGATAGATTGCGCCATGGAGCAAAAATTGAAACTAAAAAAAAAGGTGGTACATATAGAGAGCGCTCGTTGCCAAATTATGCATATAGTACTATTAAAAAAGCTAGTACGTACTTAATTGGGGTGCTAAATTCTATTAAAGAAATACTAGTAGTATGTACATACTGAAGAGTTAAAGTAACAAGAAGAAACATAACATAGTGCTGCTGGGGGCTCAGCACAACACACCCCTCAAATTAAACTAAGCACACCTGAAATTAAACTATGCAACTAATCCGGTAGACACTGCATTAGAACCACCATGAGCAACGATACTGACACCTTACTCACTCGGAGTCCTCGTCCACGTCCTCGACTTCGTCCTTGTCCCTCTTCCTCTTGGCCGATACTTCTTTGCTTGAACCGCACACTTGGCTCTTGCTCTTCATCCAACCCTTGTAGATATTGAAACAAAGGTAGCCATCCATTGCAGCGTAGTGGATGTGGTCTATATCTAGTACATTCCGCTGGCATGCATGACGATGAAACGTGTAATGAGGTTTCTCCAGTTTACGGTACGAAGGATGAACCATGGTTCCTGCCAGGGTCAGCATTGAAGGCTGACGAGAGGGCAGCAGCCAATTCTTCTGGAGGTCGAAGAAGTTGCCTACAACGAGGCCTATCCGACCCAGGACTTCTTTGTCGTTCTTAAAGTCTAAAGTAAGGAATTTCACTGTTTTGTCCTTGAGGAAGTTCTTAAAATCCTGGCACTCAACGTCGGCATGGCATATGTGGTAGACCAAGCAAACGTTATGTACGCAAACCTGGATCACGTCGGGCTTCTTCCTCTCTTCGTCCTTTAGATCCTTCTCTTGTCCCAGGACTGTGGTGTACTCAACATCTAGCCCAGTGACCCACTCATCATCTGAGTTTTCGAACATGCGTCTGAAGCGAGAAAGGCATCCTTTCACCGTCGCGGAAGAACGGGTGTAGATGACGTCGAACTCATCACGGATGATGGTTCTAACCTTGTATTCACCGCCGATCGTGGAGATTTGAGACGCCATGGATTTGGGAGGAGGGTTAGGATTAGTGGAACTGCCGTAATGTGGAAGGACGGGACGACTAGGAGCGAACCGCCGTAGTATTGAAGGACGTAATCTATGGAGGGGGGCGCCGCACACGGCTAGGAATAGTTGACTTGTGTTCTAGGCTCCCCTTCCCCACATATATAAAGGATGAAGGGGGAGGGAGGCAGCCCTAGGCGCGCCCAAGTAGGAGGAATCCTACTTGGGCTCCTAGTAGGATTCGCCCCCTCCCCCTTCCTTTTACCAGAAGGGGAAAGAAGGGAAGAGAGGGGGGGAAGGAAAGAGGGGGGCTCCGCCCCCTCCTCCTAATCCTATTCGTCCTCCTTCCTTGGGGGGGGGGGCACCCCTTTGTGGGCTGGTGTGCTCCCTCTTAAGGCCCATATGGTCCATGTCTTTCCCCGGTGGGTTCCGGTAACCCCTCAGGTACTCTGATATGTACCTGATACATTCTGGAACACTTTCGGTGTCCAAATACTATCATCCAATATATAAATCTTTATCTCTCGACCATTTAGAGACTCCTCGTCATGTCCATGATCTCATCCGGGACTCCGAACAACATCCGTTCACCAAATCACATAACTCATATAACCTAAATCGTCATCGAACGTTAAGCGTGCGGGCCCTATAGGTTCGAGAACTTGTAGACATGACCGAGACACCTCTCCGGTCAATAACCAATAGCGAAAACTGGATGCTCATATTGTCTCCCACATATTCTACGAAGATCTTTATCGTCGAACCGTTATGACAACATATGTTATTCCTTTTGTCATCGGTATGTTACTTGCCCGAGATTCGATCGTCAGTATCTTCATACCTAGTTCAATCCTGTTACCGGCAAGTCTCTTTACTCGTTCTGTAATACATCATCCCGCAACTAACTCATTAGTCACATTGCTTGCAAGGCTTATTATGATGTGCATTACCGAGGGGGCTCAGAGATACCTCCCCGATACTCGGAGTGACAAATCCTAATCTCGATCTATGCCAACCCAACAAACACCTTCGGAGATATGTGTAGAGCATCTTTATAATCACCCACTTACGTTGTGACGTTTGATAGCACACAAGGTATTTCTCCGGTATTCGTGATTTACATAATCTCATAGTCAAAGGAATATGTATAAGTCATGAAGAAAGCAATAGCTATAATACTTAATGATCATTATGCTAAGCTAACGGATGGGTCTTGTCCATCACATCATTCTCCTAATGATGTGATCCCGTTCATCAAATGACAACACATGTCTATGGTTAGGAAACTTAACCATCTTTGATTAACGAGCTAGTCTAGTCGAAGCTTACTAGGGACACTGTGTTTGGTCTATGTATCCACACATGTATCAAGTTTCCGTTAATACAATTCTAGCATGAATAATAAATATTTATCATGATATAAGGAAATATAAACAACAACTTTATTATTGCCTCTAGGGCATATTTCCTTCGGATATGGCTTAGGGGAGGCGCGGATTGCGCAGGCCTGTCGGAGTTGCGCACGGGCCAGGAGGGGCCGGCGCTGGAGGGGAAGATGCGTCTACGGCAACGCTGCAGATCCGGAGCTGCCCCCAGTTCTCCCTCCAGCCCAATAACTAAGAATCAAAATGATATCTCTTCAAAGCATCTTTTTTTCGTCATCCACAAAAAGAAAAAGAAAACATCTTTTTTGCGGTATCAATCTTTGCTAGAAAAACTACTACAAAGACTTTGATAAAGAGACTGCAATTGGACCGAAACAACGATGTTGTCACTCTTTCACTTGCAAGAACATTAATAATGGTTTTTAAAAGCACCTTGAGTCGCTCATCCGAAAAGATGGGAAACCTTAATCGATGAAAGTACTTGGGCCGAGGATGATCCCCTAAAGGTGAAAGCCGTCGGATCACAATATTTTCACCATGATGTCAATGAAAGATTTTAACTCCACAAAGAATCAAATCAATAAAAACAATTTGAAACACCAACTTAAACTCATCATATCCGACTAATCAGATTTGTGAGGACAGAAAACTATCTAACCTCATGGCACCGTAAAAAAACAAGAGTAAAATTATTCTCATAAAAAAATAATGACGAAAAATATAGAACTCTTGAAACATTTTATATTCGTGAACAGGGGGAGTACTTCGTATGGGCTGGTTACTAGTACTCTTTGTGGAATACTGTTCTCATTTTGGCTGTATTTTGTGGAATACTGTTCTCGATGTTTTTTTTTTTCATTATGTTTATTTACATTTTGAGATGCAAAAGAAATATTATATTTGAATTTAAAAAAATGTTCATCGCGCATTCAAAAAAATGTTCGTACATTGCTAAAAATATGTTCATTCACCTTTATGTTCACAGCATTTGAAAAAAATGTCTGTGACATTTAAACATTTACGTGAACATTTTAGAAATGATTCTAAAATGTAAAAACTTTGCGTGTAATTTGATAAAAATGTTAGGTACGACTACAAGAACGTATGTTACATTTAAAAATTGTTCACGCATTTCAAAAATATGTTCATGTTTTTTTAGTATAAACAATGTACAAAACTCTTCACATAATTAAAAAAAGTTCCAAATGAAAGAAAAATCAACTTATACTTGAAAAATGTTTAACACATATTAAAAAACAATGTTCAAAAACTTGTATATGCAAAAAATGTTAATCGTTAATTTGAAGATGGTTTAACACATATAAAAATAAGGTTTCAAATGTATACAAATAATATGCAACGTGTACAAATAAAGTAAGCATCAAAACATATACTTTAAAAAGAAATAATCATGTATTTGAAAACTATACGATGTCAATGTGTGTGAAAAACATAGACATGTGCTGAAAAAGAACAAAAAAAATGAAAGAAAACCAAGAAAGAAACAAAGGAAAGAACAAAGAAAATAAAAGAAAACCGATGCAAAAGAGTGAAAGCAAGTGCTCCAGTAATAGGTCGGGCCATGACCAGGCGCCAGAGGCGAGACTACCTTTGGACTGGTTGTAAGCGAGGAATAGCTGTCGCACTTACCGGTGATGCCTCCCTCTGCTTCCAATTACGTACGCGGGTTTATCAGTTTTTTCGTCCTTTTCCATTCTCCTTTTCCTCTTTTCTGTTTCCAATTTTATTTCATTTTTCACACTTTTATTATGGTATTTTATTTATTTCATATAATTCTTATTTTTTGTCTCCCTTCTTTTTCTTAATTTAGTTTGTGTTTATATTTTCTTTCGGCTCTTTTTTTCATCAGGTATAAAAAAAATTGCTCATATTTCCTGTGAATATTGTTGTGTATTTAAAATGTTCAATAAGTATTTCAAAAGTGTTCACAATTAAATTTAAAAAAATCACCATGTACATTAAAAAGGTTGATCATGTCTTCTTCAACGTGTATCATGAAAATATTTATGTTTATTCCAAAACTGTTCATTATATATTAAAACTTATAGGCCGTGTATGCAGAAACTGCTCATCGAGTATTTTGTAAAAGCTCATCGTTTCTTCAAATATGTTAATCATGAATTTTTGAAAATATTCATTGTGTATTTTCAAAATGTGTTATTTAAAGAAAAACATGCATGAACACACAAACGCAAGTAGACGTTGAACAAATTTTAATACATGGTGGACATTTTCTAACAGAAGATGAACAAGTTTCTTAATACATGATGAACATTCACGCTTTTTCTGCTTTTATTTTTAAATTTTATTCATTTTAAGTATTTTTCATTTTTCCTTGTTATAATTTTATATTTTATCTTGTTCCAATTATTTTTTGATTCCATTCTTAGGAAGATATAAAAAAATTCATATACATATTTTTTAATACTTGTTGAACATTCTTTTCTACACGATTATATTTTCTTGAATACATGATGAATAGTTTTAATTGAATATACTTTGAAATACATGAGGTGCCGTTTTTATAAGACACAAACATATTTCCAATGTATGATGAACATCTTTTAACAAGCGGTGAATTTTTTTTCTGATATGCAGGATGAACATTTTAAATACTCAAAGCACTTCTTTTAGTACACGATGAACAGTTTTTTAAACGTAATGAATATTTTGTGAAATACATGATGACCGTTTCCTAATATAGAATGAATACTTTTGTACCCAATTAGTATTATAATTCTAGTAAAATAAATAAATTTTCCAAATATATACATTTTTAGAAAATTTTGAAATATATATATAGGAAGGGAAAACAAAAATTAATTAGCATGATTAAGGTGTTGTTTGGTTTCTAGACAAGTTTGATCAAGTTAGATGGGTGTTTGATTCTAGCCACACCTAAAGTAAGATAATTTTTTTGTGGAAATAAACCCCACATATTACACGACCAAAAATTATGGTAATAATCCCTTAGCCAAGCCAAAACGTGGCTAAGAATTTGAGCACCTAATGTATGGCAAGTATGGTAAACTATGGCAAAATTAGTCGCCAACCAAACTTGCCCTAAGACAGTACCTAGCGTGCATATGAATCACCTCAAACATTAGTATTTTATCAATCAAGTGTTTTCCCGCTCGCTGTGAGTTCTATGTGCGCGTTGCTTCTGACGTCTTTGCACTCCGTGCCAATGGGAAAGGCCCAACAAGAAGTGAGAAGAGAGTATCCTAGGAAGAGAACCGTGCAACGAGTGCTTTAAGGGCCAGATTTGTTGGTGGCTTCTTTTGACTTCTAAAATAAGTTGCCTCCTATCCAACTTATTCTAGAAGCCCAACCAAAGAATATATGCATAATAGTCAAGTCTTAATGAATGGACTTCTAAATAAGTAAATTTGGTTGGGCTTTCAGAATAAACCGGGTATGGAGCAGTTTATTCAAACTTATTTTGAAGCCAACAAAAGAACTGGCCCTAAACGCCAGCTAGCACTGTTGATGCTCCCACGTGATGCGTAGCGGGCCGGCTCAGTAACATGCATCTGTCAACATAAAAAAACAATTCTGATAGTTGGATGGCAGAAGTGGGAATAAAACTTGGGACACCAATCTTGATGACGTGGTATGACTACCACTACACCGAGCTCACCTAGTCGTCTACTAGTAGAAAGCCGTGCTATTTGACACAATAAATTGAAAGAACCATGAATTTGAACAAGGTTTATAAAAATTGAGAATAGTTGTTGAATTTGAGGAAAACCATGAATTTGAAATTGTGTACACAATTGTAAAAAGTTCACTAATTTGAAAAAAGTTCATGAATATAGAAAATATTCATCAATTCTATAAAAAGTTCATCAATTTTGAAGAAAGTTCATTAAATTTTAAAAAGATCATCAATTTTGAAAGAAAGTTCATAAATTATCATAAAAAATCACTGAATTTAAAAAAAGTTCATCAATTTTAAGAAAAAACTTCATCGATTTTGAAAAAAAAGTTCATCAATTTCAAAAAAAAATCAACGAGGATGTAAAAAGTTCATCCATTTAAAAAAGTGTTTATCGGTTGGGAAAAATTCAACACATTTGAAAAAAATCCATCCAATTCAAAAGAAAGTTCATCGGATTTGAAAAAAAAATCATCGATTTATCAAAAAGCTTCACAAAAAAAAGTTCATTGATTTTGAAAAAAAACATTGAATTTGAAAAAGGAACATCAATTTTGAAAAAAGTTATCAATTTGAAAATAAATATGAAACAAAAAAAGGAAAACATAGGGGGTCATTTCCCATAGCTAGAAATGAAAAAAATAAGTTGGTATGCATAAGTATGAAGATGGCGTAGTGGTGTGTGTTGTTGATTCCCAGCGAGGAGATCGTGGGTTTGAACCCGTTGACATCAGATTTTTGCATGACCAAAACATCAATTAAGATGGCCTCAGATGAAAAAAATTCAATAGCAAAGTTCTTCATCTTATCAAAACGGACATAAATCGTCTTAATCCGAGGTCGTATGAGAAAGTTACGGAAAAAAAATGTGCGTTGCAACAATGCATGGCCGGATCATCCAGACCATCCAGCCGGAGGCTGAACGAGCGACCCAAACAACAAAAGGTTTACCACGAGGCCGGATGATTTGGGACCTGTCCTGGATGATCCGAGTGGAGGCCGGACAATCCGAGCAAGAGTACAGACGTCCAGACATTTTTTTTGCTGCAGACTTTAGAAAACAGCCCGGAAGCCCCTCAAACAAAGTTGCATGTCTTGTTGACGCGGTTGATTTTGATATAAAAATCGTCTTAATCCGAGTTCGTATGCAAAAGTTACAACCCGATTACTACTGTTAGAAAACTAGGCTTGGCCGGATCACCCGGGCCTTCAGCCGGACATCCAGGCTGGAGGTCGTGAATAGTCCGTGTTTTGTTAGGTTTTAATGATTTAAACGACAAGACAAGTTCTTTTCTTGTACAAGAAGTCCATCTGTCTCTTTTATAGACAAGAGGTAAAGGCCGATTAAACAACAACACACAATTGAACAAATCAATCTACTACTTTTTCGTGTTTATTTACTTCTTATCTCTCCCCTTGTATCTTTCTTCTCGTTCTTCGTTTGTTATTCATCTTGGAGGGCAGCGATCCGTGAGACCCTAGGGATCAGGTCCAACTAGGGTAGCCCATTGCCGCCGCACGCCCTGACGAGGTCCCTCCCGGGCATGTGGGGTTTCGAGTCTACAAAAGTGCCCACTGGATTGCTTGTGTACTGTGCGTCCGGCCGGGTCTCCTTCGACGTGAGCTACGGTGCATCACCCTCGGCATCAAGGGTACAAGTTGACATGTTCGTGTGCGGACATACTTTTTGGTGACTCCGCTGGGGACGAAGCTTTGAACGGTCTCCAACCCGTTCTTACTACGAAGAGATCGTCATCTAGGTTTTGCAATCTATAAAGGTAATATGAATACCCAATTCACTTATGTAGATGCAACTAATACATATGTTGTTGCTAAATCGTGTAATGAGTATAATGTGTTTGGTAGCCCTAATTTTATCAATCATGCATCTAATTATGCGCAATAGCCAATTCAGAATAATTTCTATGCTTCAACTTCCTATAATTTTAGCAACATGCAACATATGTATCTCAACTCCTATGCATTGGCAACCCCACAAATCTATATGCCAATGAACAACATGATGAGTTCAGTTAATTAAATTGAGACACCCCATGTAGGAACTTCTAATAGTATGCAATAAATTGTTTCAACTTTTTATTCATCGGCAAATAACTTGTAGTATGTTAATCCAAACATGCCGGTGGATAGGGAAATTGGCCATGCTACTACTAGTTATTCGACCAATTGCCCTCAAACATCATATGTTACACCTCATGCTATTAATTTTTTGGCACCATATGCAACTGTAGGTATTCATAATTCGGCTTCGCACCTTCACGCTAATAGCCGAATAAGTGAAAATTCTATAGGATCACATGGCTCTTCACCTATTATCGTATCTTACAATGATGTCCCTGCACAATTACAGAATTTTGGCAGCATCGCATTACTGAAAGAGTCTAAAAGTATCGGGGACAATTCTATCCAGATTAGGTTATTAAGAAAAATCTTACGTCTTTTTGGGATGAATGCAATGTTGTTTTACATGAATTAATAAAAGAGGAAAAGCCTGTTAATTCTGCCGCAATACAAGCTAGATTATGTTAAAAAGAGAAAGAACTACAAGTGGGTAGAATTATCAAAAAGAGTGGTGATTCGGATAACAAAGTTAATTCGGTTATTGAAAAGACCGAATTAAATAGTACATATGCCAAATCTATTCTATAAAAAGAGGACGACAAGGTGTTGGGGAGCTATTCAAAAGAGGAACAAGATATCGTTCAAGTAACACAACCATCATGCACTCCCAACATATTTGAAGAGGTATGTCTAGCAAATGATTTACTTACTTTCTGATTTGGTGCAACTTTACTGTTGATACATCTACCAGAAAAAATCTCATAAGCAATCTTGAAAGACGAATAAAGAAGGGTAATTTATTTGTTAACAATAAAATCATCACAAAGCATATCGGCCAACACATTGTGCCATTTAAAGAGACTGATAATAACTTATTATTGTAGCTGTAACACCCCTGTATTAGTGAGCTATAGTAACCTCTGAGTTTAAACTAATCATTTTGCTAATCAGTGCATGATCATCCTTGCTTCTCTCTTTTTTCAAATCCCTTTCAAATTCAAACTCAAATACTAAGTGAAATTCAATATTTCTCAAACATGAAAACTAAAATATTAGTCTTGTGGCAAATAATTACTTGCTAATATTGGTGTTGAACCAACATTTTTGTAAAATGCTTAATTGTCCTTAATTAAATAAAACAGTGGCCAAAGCATTAAATTAAATGCTTTTTAATTTGTAAAAAATGCTAAACTATTTTATTTAAATGTTAAAATTAGTATGCCAGTAGCCTAAATTATACTAATATTTTATTTATAAGTTTTATAGTTTATAAAACTATTTTTGCTTTTGGAATTAAAATAGAAAATAGAAAAGTTAAATAAAAACAAAAGAGAAATGTAAAAAAGAAATGTAAAAGAGAAAGGGAAAAGGAGAGAGGCCCCCTGCTCCCGTGAGCCTTGGCGCACTGAGCCAGCCCAACCTCCACACTCCCCCGGCCGCCGCCATGTTCCTTAGGCGCACCGCTATAGGGGTGGGGCTCCAACCGAGCCACCTCGTCGGCGACGCCCCGGCAAAGGGATAAGGCCACGCCTCCCCCCGGCTCCTTGAGTCTCCCCCTGCTCCACTCGCCCTCACCCACTCCTCTCCACTCCCCCCACCTTCTGTACTCGCCCCGCTGAGCGCTCCCATCGCGCCTAGTCGACGTGTCGGGAAGCACCGCTCGGTCGTTCTTCGTCGACGGCTGCACTGGATCGAGACGAGGAAGCCTCAACGCCACCGCCACCGGCCTCTTCCCCACCTTCGGTCGCTTCCACTGCCGCCGTGTCATCCCGCGCTCCGGCAGGCTTCCATCTCATTGCAGCAAGCCACTAGCCCCCTCCCGGTGAGCCTTCTTCCCCCCTGTTCCCTCTCCTGCCTAGGCGTCGTAGGTCACCACGCCCCAGACCCACGGCGAGCTGGCGGTCGCCGCGGCTCCGCCTGTGCTCCCCATGCCCCTTGTCACGCGCCCGCGACCTCGAGCCGCGTCTGGTCGCGCTCTGCCGCATGACATGCTCCTCGACAAGCGCTCGCCACGCCCTCCGCTTCCCGTGCCCTGCTGCTGCTACTCCCTGGCCGCGCTGCCGTTGTGCGTCGCCCGCTTGGCCCCCGCAGCCACCTTTGCCTCGCCCCCTGGCCACGCCCCTGCTGCTCACATGCAGCCGCGCACGCCCGCTCACTCCCACCGTGCTAGCTGTCGTCTACGTCGCTGATAACCGTGCCCGCCATCGTCCGTGCAAGTCCGAGCGCCACCGTCGCCCTGCTCGAAGCCACCGCCGCTACGTTCCATCCCCGACCACCCCACTGCCACCCCAGACACGTCGCGTCGAGGGCTCTCCAACGCATCATCGCACGTGCCCAGCCGCTCTCGGAAACGACCGGACGAGCAACACTGGCGTGCTTTGCCTCGCCGCCGTTCCCTTGCTGACGTGGCTGACTTATTTAGCCACTAACCGCCCCCCCCCCCCAAGTTTAGATTAACTCTAGTGGCTATCAAGTGAGCCCAGTGATTAGGTTAGCCATCTAATTAAAATGCTTTAATCTAATATAAACACCCACTAACCCCACGTGTCAGTTTTGACCGCTGCCTCGTCAGCGTTGACTAGCCCCACATGTCATTGACTGTGGCGGGCTGGCTCTGAGTATAAAAAGAATCAGCACTGTTTAAATTCGATTTATCTAATTAAAATAATTTCAGAAATTGTTTAAAACACTTTGAAAATTCATATAAATTAAATCATAACTCTCATGAAAATAATTCATATATGAATATTGATCAGAAAAATCCAACAAATCCGAATATGCAATCCGTTCATCTATCACATGCCCCTAGTATGCTGAACTTGGAACCGTCCCCCTCTTTTCATCAGTCCAAAAAATGCCAAATGCCAGGAAAACCCCTCCGGATGTTTTCCCTCTCTGTATGCAACATGTAGTCCCGTGTTAGAACATTCATAGTACTGCATATCGCCATGTCTTGCTTAATGATGCATCTGTTTGCATTGTATTTATTGTTTCTTCCCCCTCTTCTCTTTGGTAGACCCCAAGACCGATGCTGCCCCTGTGAGCTACTACGTCACCGACGACCCTTCTAACATTTCAACAGAGCTTTAAGGAAAGCAAACCCCCTTGATCAATCTGATACCACCCATTTCCCTTCTCTCTTATGCTTGCATTAGAACTGCAACTGCTTTTGTATGATTCTATTCTGATGCATAGCCTGTTTTTGTAACCTCAATTGTACCTTACCTACTTATCCTCAACTGCTTAGTATAGGTTGGTTAGTGATCCACCAGTGACCCCTCACCTTGTCCCAGTTGCCCCCACTTTATGTTCGATGACTCGATCAACGTGATCAACGTCCAGGGCCTAACATATCACATCACACCCCCTTAGTTGTACGACTCTGCAGAGCTACTATTGAGTGTCGAGGGTGATACATCGTATAGCACTTCTGATGTTAACTATGTAGTGTAGCTAATTGGTCGTGGTCTTTGAGGGTGATTCCTTCTTCACCACTCTGATAACAACTCTGGCGTGAAACTCCTCTAGTGTGGACCATCGAGGGTGATTCCTCCAAGTCCACCTTGACGGTTACATCAAATGGGAATGCAACGATGGTGATTCCTCGGATTTCCCCCCTTGCTGTTTTGGACACATGGTTAATTTGACTTTACCTCCATAACCATGATGAAGTCGGGTCGGCCTCGAGGGGTACCCGCGAGAGAAATGTGAAGTCGGGTTGACCGTGAGTGTACTCGCGAGTTGATGTGTAGTCGGGTTGACTTGGAGGGTACCCGCGAGATTTCTACGTGGCACGGCCGGGCATTCCTGGCCCTTGTCATAAGTCCACGAGATGGGGCGACGGGGTCACATGATCGTGAGTCTCTTCTCATTACCGCACGCTACACTACAAAAAAATACACTTCTGTCATGATACATGTTTGTCACAGTAGGTCGCGTTTTCTGTCATGCATGTACATCCATAACGATTTTATGACAAAATCAAGATAGTCATACCTGTGCTGTCGTAGAAGTGTTCCATGACATTACCAAAATTATCATCATGGAAGTGTCCATTTCCATGACGATAAATCGCGCATCACAGAAGTTCTTTCGTCAAGGGTGACCGACACGTGGCATCCACCGTAACGGGACGCCGTTAACCGCCGTTAACCTATCGGGTCCGTTTTGTGGATCCGATAACCCGCTAACAGCCACGACCAATGCCGATTTTCCACGTGTAAAATTCTCATTGGCTGACGGATCAACGCGTCAGCTCCGCGTTGGCACAGGTGTCACTCATCCAGCGGTCGAGATGGGCCTATGATATGTTGACACATGGACCGGCCCAAAAGTGGCCCACAAAGTTTAAATGGGCCGGCCCAACCGAAGGCCCATAAGATTTAACGGACCATAATGGGCCGGCCCAGCTAAAGGCCTGCAAAATTTAGCAGAGCATAATGGGCCAGCCCAGCTAAAGGCCCACACGATTATGCAGACCATATTGGGCCGGCCCAGCTAAAGGCCCACAAGATTTTGCAGACCACAATGGGCCGGCCCAGCTAAAGGCCCACAAGATTCTACAGACCATAATGGGCCGGCCCAGCTAAAGGCCCAAAATTCTCTGTCAAATTGGCCCGTCAATGGCTTGTCCTAAACTTGTCATCAACGCGGCCCATGGTCACTTCTGACCAGTTAACAGTCCGCTAAGTAATTGGGCCAAATTACGGCCCGGTGTATTTCCAGCCTATTAAAGGTCCGGCTTCATTAGGGCCCATTTACAGGCCATCAAAAATTTCAGTCCATAAACGACCGTGAAGGATTTGGCTCATATTCGGCCATGTCTGACATTCGGCCTGTTAGAGGCCCACTATAGATTTGGGCCACTTTCGGTCTGTTGTCATTTTCGGCCTGTTAACGCCGGACGAAAACCATGGGCCATATGTGGCCCAACGTCATATCAGTCCCATTAATGGCCCATATAAAAATGACGATAATCTAGCCCGACCGAAGTTCCGGCCTGTTAAAGGCCCGTGTATTAGGTCGGCGCATTTACGGCCCGTCCGAAATTCGGCCTGTCAAAGATTTGCATCGTAAATGGGCCACCTGTCGGGGCCGGATTTCTGGGACATAGATTCCCAACAAACAACCCTTATGTCACCACCAGCTCCAGGATTACTATTGCTGGTGGATATTTCCTTGATACAGAATTCCAAGAAATTACAAGGATTTGAGTATAAGACCTTATAGGTCCATTTAGTACAACAATGATTTCTAATGGCAGATGATGGAAGCGACTCGTGGATCTCCAATGTTGATGGGACTCCATTCCCTTGGGAACAGCTGACCTGGATAACTCCTATCTCGTGTGGCTGCTATCTTCAAATCCTAGGTTGGGGTGTCGCCGCAGTACTCCTCTCTGAAACATGATCTGGCCAAGACAATAGCCAGGGACAAGCCAATGAGTATGTTTGAAAGTACTCGCAAACATCAAGAACAAAAGATATACCGGATGCATATGCTCATGATGAATTAAAATTACATGCATGTGTTGACTCAGTATTAAAGCATGGCATGACAAATATTCATACAGAAAATAAGTCATGTTATTAGTAAATCAAAGAAATGAAACGGAACGTCGGGTGTTGGACAGCCTGAAGAATTCCAAGAGAAATGCCAAACGGGTGTCTAAAAGAGAATCGGGCGAGACAGGACTGCCCGAAAACTCAAGCGACGCCACGAGAGGTCTTGAAAAGAAATGCCACAGTCGGGTGTCTGAGTGACGCCTCATAAAGGACTTATAAGAAAATAATAACACAAGTATCCAGGTGGACTAGCCATCCCAAGTGATACTTAGAAACAAAAATAAACTTGAGTATCCCGGGTAGTCTAGCCATCCCAAGAGATACTCAAGGTTAGACATAAGAGGAAAAGGTTAGTCCACAACAATATCCATATCAACAATAATATTCATAATAGCACTAGTCGTGACAATCATTATCATGCAAAAGGAACCATGATCACTTTAATTATTTCCTTCGGAGACTGACACTAAGACTGACAGTTGACCAACCTAGACTGTAGTCCTTAACCATGGACACGGCTATTCGAATAGATATAACTCTGTAGAGGGTGTACTCTTTACCCACAAGTAAAGGATTTCTTTAGCCAGCACCGAGACGCCGAGTAATTCCCATTACGACCTTTGGGTTGAAAACACGCCTGACCAGCACACACCAGATTAACTTTCCGGATGCTAGGAATCACCCAAAGCATCGTTCAAGAGAAACTCTAAGGCAGGGCGACCATCATCTTGAGTAGCATGGGATCACTATTAACACATGTGGATTACAAGGGGTACCCCCCTCTCGGCCCAGCCGGATACACCCATGCCCCCTGGCCCGATGACTGGCATTGCAGCCGGTACCTGAAAACCCTCATCATGGCCTCTCTGTACGGTGTGTGCACGGAAAGGGGTTAACAACTTACTGAACTGTACCCTGCCTGCGGCGGGGACAAGTGGTAGCATGAACCAGTATGGGGGTTACCGGAACAAGACTCGATCTATGGTCAACTCAGGAGGTTTAAGTTTTCCTGCAGTGGTTAGCACAATATAACTCCTTAGCAGTACCCAACAGGGTCACCACCTCTGGTATGTCTCAACATACCCTCACTGATCATTCTCGTCACCACGAGATTTCAGTCTCACGGTCACTTTTCTCGTGACTGATTCTTCCTGCAAATTAGCCTGGACCAACACAGGCACATATGGCACATGAAAATAATCGTACTCACTTATACTTAATGTTTAAGTGAAAATAAAATACCATCATGGGGATCATGCATGTATGACCAACAATATGCAAACTCTATCGGAATTCAACATATTCATAATTCAAATACACATGCCACAAATAATTATGCAGTCACCATATCATGTGTTCAAAATGCTTGCCTTGAGCATGTAGAAGTATTGGGTGCATTCCAAAACTTTGAAAATTACATCTCCCCTCCATTTCCCATTTTCAAAATATTTTAATTACCACACAATTCCAAAACAGTACATAAAAGTTGTTTGGAAATTTGAGAAATAAATACTAAAATAAATTAGAGGAAATTTGAGAAATAACAGAAGAATAATCAAGTCATTTGGAGTTTATATGATTTTCCTATGAATTTACTAAGCTGGAATAATCAAGGAAATGGACTATTTATTAGATCTAGCAAAAACCAGGCTTAGGAAAAATGTTCACCCTATCTGGATAAATAGGGCATGAATTTAGAAGTATGAGAAAATTTGAATCATCAAATTTGGATGTGATATGGCTGCTGTGGGATTATTTGAAATCTGCTAGAAAAGAAAAAAAAGAAGGGCAGAGGTGCGCACTGGGCGAGACTTAGCCGTCTAGCGCAACTGGGCCAAGCCCAATCGCTCGACGCGCGGAAGGGCTGCAACGTCGAAAGAGTATTCAGTAGAATATGCTTTCCTTGCAGGAAAGCAACTCCAACGGAACCCGTCTCCACTTATCCACGTGGCGGGGTTACGGTCACTGACCGTGGGCCCGCCTGGCCCACTGGTCAGGTTTGACTGGTCACCACGCGCGCGCCGTCTCCCCCGACCGAACAGAGGCAGAGCTCCGGCGAGGCTCGCCGGCGAACGGCGGCACCCCTCGGGGATCTGAGCACATGGGTGTGCTCAGGAGGTCGAGGCGAACCCGTGGGTACCCGCCATGGTCGCCGACGTGGACGGAGTCGCCGGCATCGAGCTCCACAATGGATGGCGGCCGTCGGGCAGTGTGGGGCTCTTGCCTCCGGCGGCTCCCAGGCCAAATTGGAAGGGGAGTGGATGAGAGGGAGGTACAGGAGGCTAGTGGTGAAGAGAGTGGAGAGGGGGAGGCCCTGGTGGCGTCGGAATGAACGAAACAGAGGCAGCGGCCACGGTTGCCGGAGTTGGGGAAGATGGCCATCCTAGGTCGTCCTGATGTTCGGGGAGGCTCACAAAGGGGGAAAAAGGAGCGGTGATGGACTGAGAGGGCTCGGGGCTGCTTTTATAGCGTGAGGGGGTCGGCTCCATGGTGTCCCGAGGGTAAGCACGGGAGCGGCAATCATTACGGCGGCAGGTGAGGCCGTTGAAGTCGGCAGAGTGGACGGTGAGGGTGTTGGCCGCCCGCAGTTACTCCTTGGAGGAGCTGGGCTGCTCGGGACGCGCCACGCGGGTCGGGCAGAGACTTGGCCGTGCGGGACTTGTCGGGCGGTGGTCTTGGTCGTCGTGGACGGCGGTGGACGGCGCTAGGGGCCAAGCGAGGGTGTCGGCGAGGTTCCTGGTGGTCGGGATGGTCCAGAGGAGGATCAAGATGGGGGGGGGGAGGCAGCAGAGCGGTGGCAGCAGCTCGGTGCCGACGCGTGCAAAACACATGCTCTGGTCGTGCCAGAGCACGTGCATAGAGTGTTCAACGAAATGCCTCGGTGGTCTAGGAGCCTCTGATGCTAGTGCCACTCTCCAGAGAGTTGATTTGGGGTATACTAGAGCTAGTTGACATGGTGGTTTGGTCAGATGAGCAGATGCCCAATGCAAGTTTATGAACTTGCAGGTCTCTATCATGCACATGAAGTGTTCGACAGAATGCTAGGGCAAGCTAGAGGACTTTGATGGATTTGAGACTTGGCAGGGTGGGGTCTCTTTAGATGATGCAGATGGTGGTGAAGTTAGTTTTGCAAGATGAGAAACTTGCTAGTGGAAGTTTTACCAAAATTCAATTCTGGACAAAAACTTCAGAGGAGTGTTTGATGGACTTAAAAGATGCAAATAGAGCTGATCTCCTGGAGTTAAGGTTTTGGTTGTAAGTACTACAAGATGGCAAGGTTACATAAGTAGTTGAGCTAGGAACAGTAGGGTTGCAGTTATAACTCAAGAATGGGACAAAATTTGAAAAGTGGATGTTTCACTCAAATTTTCCAAAAGAAATAGTTGGGTTTTTGCATAAAAGTGGTTTGTAGGCATCACCTGACATCTCATAATTTTTTGGGGGATTTTAAAACAACTATTTAAAATAGTTGTAGTGCAACAGAAGCACTTCAAGTACTGAAAATGCTTTTAAAAGAATAACTTGCGGCAAATTTTATTATGGAAATATTTCCCACTATTATTTATGATATAAATGAAATGATTTACAAAACAACCAAGGACCACAACATTTTACAAAAAAATAATCTTCTATGGAGGGAAGAATTTTGGAAAATAGAAACGAGAACAAGCTCCGAAATTAATAATTGGCCTAGTATAATTCAAAATTTTATTTCTGGCCAACTTTTACTTAATAAACTTTGATTAAATTTTTGGGGTGTTACAAACTCTACCCCTCTTAAGAAAAATCTCATCCTCGAGATTTGTTAAGGGCAGAAGAACTGAATGCAAATCACAACAATGATCGTATGCAGAATGCAATCATGGCAATGCACTTACAACATACGCCCTAAATTACAATACAACGGTTGCAATACGTAAATTAGTTCTAGGTACAGCAACAATGACCGTCTACGGTCCGAAGGTGAGATCTACAGGATCTTGTGGGAAGGTTCCCGGTGCTGGGGCACATTCTTCTTCCTCCGGGGAAAGTGAAGGAAGTAAATGAAGAACACGCCCTTCCGGAGTTGGCCATTGTGGTCCACCAATGGCGATGTGGGGATTCAGGACAACAAGATATTGGAGGTAATCCATCAGTTGTTGGGTTAGATGCTCCTGGGCCATCACATACTGAATGAGATTGGCCAGAGCTGGATCCCTCTCTATGCGTTCACAATGGAACGTGGCTTCTGATCCAGAAGCTGCACGACTCGGGAAATAGTAGTATTTCCTTTCACTGGCAGCGGGTACTGTCAATCGAAGACGGGTAACCGCTTCATAAGCAGCAACCTCAATAGCCATGCCTGAGGTTGGCATGGATCTCCCGACGAAGACAACATATGGAGGGCCTTGATTTAAATCCTCTCGTGGGATGTGCACAACTGCCCAGTATTTCGAGGAATCGGGGGTGATCCTCATTTTGAACAACTCATACTGGGGTGGGTGGCTGGAACTAAGGGTATTGCGGGTCAGATCCCACAAAACCTTAACAAAACTACCAAGGCTTGCATCTGGAGTTCATAGGTAGGCTCCGGGGTGAGACATGGAAGGATGAATGGAGAAGGGTGGTGCTCAAGTGTGGTGGTGGCTGGTGTGGTGCATGGATACGACCCCTTATAAGGTGAGAGGGTCAGGAAACATGATGCGGCGCTGACACGACTTGTGCATCGGCTCCGACATAGGGTTGTCCAAGTCAAATTCTCAAACACCACTTCTCAAAAGGAGTGTGATGTATTACTATGCATGTCGGCAGTCACGTCTAGCATTTACTTTGTTGCCATACACCAATAATTTACGCTAGATCACACATAGTACCATTACAACAATGGCACATAGGTAGTTGACAAGCTCACTACGCCATACGATTGCTACCCTGAAAATACAAGACAACAGGACTACTAGGATTTGATAACACTCCTGGTGGACTCAGTCCACCTTGTTGACATCTAGTCGGGTGTGTCTTGCAGATGTCGAGGCCTCTCCGTGAGCTTCAGTGTTGGAGTTGTTCATGGTAGGATGGGGAGCTATAGTGCTGGGATAGCGATGATGCCCCTCGTGGGGTCTCGTGGTCACAATCCCGTTGGAGTAGGTCTCCAAGAGACGACGAAGTTCTCCTGGGGAGGCGAAGGCATTGCCTAGATGGATGACAGGAGAAGACCTTGGGGGCTCAACTGGCCTCCCAAGCAGCATTATCGGGGTGTCGATGTCTGTTGCAGCTTCAATTCTCACCGGTGTCAGGAGGGCAAGTGTCCTGCGGGTCATAATCAGGTCATTAGTGACCTGATCGAATAGTGCTTCTTGCACCCTCAGGTAGCGCACCAGATGCACTAGAGTAGGATCCGACTCATGGTCACCGTTGGCGACCTGGGTCGGACTACCATAGCCTTCACGACTAGGGTAGTAGAAGAAAGGGCGAGCGTTAACCCTTGGCGACAAATGCCGAAGATGAACTATACCCTCTCGGGCTGCAAGCTGGATGGCTTGGGGCTCGTCGGAGGTCACCCTTCCGGTGAACCGGTAGGGACGTTCTGATGTGGTGCCCCTCCCGTATATGTGCACCGTGGCCCAGAAGTGATGAATGGCATCACTTGTGTGTTCCTGGTACACAACATATTTTGGGGGTTCGCCTATGCCAAAAGCACGACGAGTGAGATTGGCAAGGATCGCTACAAAATATCCAAGCTTGGATGCGGTGGTCTCGTTGCGGACGATGGGACCAGGCATCTTAGTGGTTTGGGTATCAGGTTGCGAGTGAGAGTTGTGATGTGCTGAGTTCGGGCAAGGCTTCCTTTATAAGCTAGCGGAGTCTTCCATCGCACGCTTGCGGATGGGACAACTCTGCCAGCCATGGGTGCATGGCCTATGGATTAGGATGGTAGGTTGGGCACCGACTGTCAAAAGGATGTCGGCTGGCCACTATGCAAGCTATCGGATAGGATGAGCTTGACGGTGGATAAGAAAGGATATGGACAGTGTGGAAACCTAGGGATAGTGACCATGCTAAGATAGGATTAGCCGGTGGTCAGCCTGGCTCTGATACAAAGGTTGTCAGGGCCGGATTTTCGGGACATAGATTCCCAGCAAACGACCCTTATGTCACCACCAGCCCTAGGATTACTGTTGCTGGTGGATATTTCCTTGATATAGAATTCCAAGCAATTACAAGGATTTGAGTACAAGACCTTATAGGTCCATTGAGTACAACAATGATTTCTAGTAGCAGATGATGGAAGCGACTCGTGGATCTCCAATGTTGATGGGACTCCATTCCCTCGGGAACAGCTGACCTGGATAACTCCTATCTCGTGTGGCTGCTATCTTTGAATCCTAGGTTAGGGTGTCGCCACAGTACTCCTCTCTGAAACATGATCTGGCCAAGACAATAGCCAGGGACAAGCCAGTGAGTACGTTTGAATATACTCGCAAACATCAAGAACAAAAGATATATCGAATGCATATGCTCAAGATGAATTAAAATTACATGCATGTGCTGACTCAATATTAAAGCATGGCATGACAAATATTCATACAGAAAATAAGTCATGTTATTAGTAAATCAAAGAAATGAAATGGAACGTCGGGTGTTGGACCGCCCGAAGAATTCCAAGAGAAATGCCAAACGGGTGTCTAAAAGAGAATCGGGCGAGACAAGACCACCCGAAAACTCAAGCGACGCCACGAGAGGTCTTGAAAAGAAATGCCACAGTCGGGTGTCTAAGCGACGCCTCATAAAGGGCTTATAAGAAAATAATAACACAAGTATCCAGGTGGACTAGCCATCCCAAGTGATACTTAGAAACGAAAATAAACTTGAGTATCCCGGGTAGTCTAGCCATCCCAAGAGATACTCAAGGTTAGACATAAGAGGAAAAGGTTAGTCCACAACAATATCCATATCAACAATAATATTCATAATAGCACCAGTCGTGACAATCATTATCCAGCAAAAGGAACCATGATCACTTTAATTATTTCCTCTAGAGACTGACACTAAGACCGTCACTTGACCAACCCAGACTGTAGTCCTTAACCATGGACACGTCTATTCGAATAGATATAACTCTACAGAGGGTGTACTCTTTACCCACAAGTAAAGGATTTCTTTAGCCAGCACCGAGACGCCGAGTAATTCCCATTACGACCTTTGGGTTGAAAACACGCCTGACCAGCACACACCAGATTAACTTTCCGGATGCTAGGAATCACCCAAAGCATCGTTCAAGAGAAACTCTAAGGCAGGGCGACCATCATCTTGAGTAGCATGGGATCACTATTAACACATGTGGATTACAAGGGGTCCCCCCCTCTCGGCCCAGCCGGATACACCCATGCCCCCTGGCCCGATGACTGGCATTGCAGCCGGTACCTGGAAACCCTCATCATGGCCTCTCTGTACGGTGTGTGCACGGAAAGGGGTTAACAACTTACTGAACTGTACCCTGCCTGCGGCGGGGACAAGTGGTAGCATGAACCAGTATGGGGGTTACCGGAACAAGACTCGATCTATGGTCAACTCAGGAGGTTTAAGTTTTCCTGCAGTGGTTAGCACAATATAACTCCTTAGCAGTACCCAACAGGGTCACCACCTCTGGTATGTCTCAACATACCCTCACTGATCATTCTCGTCACCACGAGATTTCAGTCTCACGGTCACTTTTCTCGTGACTGATTCTTCCTGCAAATTAGCCTGGACCAACACAGGCACATATGGCACATGAAAATAACCGTACTCACTTATACTTAATGTTTAAGTGAAAATAAAATACCATCATGGGGATCATGCATGTATGACCAGCAATATGCAAACTCTATCGGAATTCAACATATTCATAATTCAAATACACATGCCACAAATAATTATGCAGTCACCATATCATGTGTTCAAAATGCTTGCCTTGAGCATGTAGAAGTATTGGGTGCATTCCAAAACTTTGAAAATTACATCTCCCCTCCATTTCCCATTTTCAAAATATTTCAATTACCACACAATTCCAAAACAGTACATAAAAGTTGTTTGGAAATTTGATAAATAAATACTAAAATAAATTAGAGGAAATTTGAGAAATAACAGAAGAATAATCAAGTCATTTGGAGTTTATATGATTTTCCTATGAATTTACTAAGCTGGAATAATCAAGGAAATGGACTATTTATTAGATCTAGCAAAAACCAGGCTTAGGAAAAATGTTCACCCTATCTGGATAAATAGGGCATGAATTTAGAAGTATGAGAAAATTTGAATCATCAAATTTGGATGTGACATGGCTGCTGTGGGATTATTTGAAATCTGCTAGAAAAGAAAAAAAAGAAGGGCAGAGGTGCGCACTGGGCGAGACTTAGCCGTCTAGCGCAACTGGGCCAAGCCCAATCGCTCGACGCGCGGAAGGGCTGCAACGTCGAAAGAGTATTCAGTAGAATACGCTTTCCTTGCAGGAAAGCAACTCCAACGGAACCCGTCTCCACTTATCCACGTGGCGGGGTTACGGTCACTGACCGTGGGCCCGCCTAGCCCACTGGTCAGGTTTGACTGGTCACCACGCGCGCGCCGTCTCCCACGACCGAACAGAGGCAGAGCTCCGGCGAGGCTTGCCGGCGAACGGCGGCACCCCTCGGGGATCTGAGCACATGGGTGTGCTCAGGAGGTCGAGGCGAACCCGTGGGTACCCGCCATGGTCGCCGACGTGGACGGAGTCGCCGGCATCGAGCTCCACAATGGATGGCGGTCGTCGGGCAGAGTGGGGCTCTTGCCTCCGGCGGCTCCCAGGCCAAATTGGAAGGGGAGTGGATGAGAGGGAGGTACAGGAGGCTAGTGGTGAAGAGAGTGGAGAGGGGGAGGCCCTGGTGGCGTCGGAATGAACGAAACAGAGGCAGCGGCCACGGTTGCCGGAGTTGGGGAAGATGGCCATCCTAGGTCGTCCTGATGTTCGGGGAGGCTCACAAAGGGGAAAAAAGGAGCGGTGATGGACTGAGAGGGCTCGGGGCTGCTTTTATAGCGTGAGGGGGTCGGCTCCATGGTGTCCCGAGGATAAGCACGGGAGCGGCGATCATTACGGCGGCAGGTGAGGCCGTTGAGGTCGGCAGAGTGGACGGTGAGGGTGCTGGCCGCCTGCAGTTACTCCTTGGAGGAGCTGGGCTGCTCGGGACGCGCCACGCGGGTCGGGCAGAGACTTGGCCGTGCGGGACTTGTCGGGCGGTGGTCTTGGTCGTCGTGGACGGCGGTGGACGGCGCTAGGGGCCAAGCGAGGGTGTCGGCGAGGTTCCTGGTGGTCGGGATGGTCCAGAGGAGGATCAGGATGGGGGGGGGGGAGGCAGCAGAGCGGTGGCAGCAGCTCGGTGCCGACGCGTGCAAAACGCATGCTCTGGTCGTGCCAGAGCACGTGCATAGAGTGTTCAACGAAATGCCTCAGTGGTCTAGGAGCCTCTGATGCTAGTGCCACTCTCCAGAGAGTTGATTTGGGGTATACTAGAGCTAGTTGACATGGTGGTTTGGTCAGATGAGCAGATGCCCAATGCAAGTTTATGAACTTGCAGGTCTCTATCATGCACATGAAGTGTTCGACAGAATGCTAGGGCAAGCTAGAGGACTTTGATGGATTTGAGACTTGGCAGGGTGGGGTCTCTTTAGATGATGCAGATGGTGGTGAAGTTAGTTTTGCAAGATGAGAAACTTGCTAGTGGAAGTTTTACCAAAATTCAATTCTGGACAAAAACTTCAGAGGAGTGTTTGATGGACTTAAAAGATGCAAATAGAGCTGATCTCCTGGAGTTAAGGTTTTGGTTGTAAGTACTACAAGATGGCAAGGTTACATAAGTAGTTGAGCTAGGAACAGTAGGGTTGCAGTTATAACTCAAGAATGGGACAAAATTTGAAAAGTGGATGTTTCACTCAAATTTTCCAAAAGAAATAGTTGGGTTTTTGCATAAAAGTGGTTTGTAGGCATCACCTGACATCTCATAATTTTTTGGGGGATTTTAAAACAACTATTTAAAATAGTTGTAGTGCAACAGAAGCACTTCAAGTACTGAAAATGCTTTTAAAAGAATAACTTGCGGCAAATTTTATTATGGAAATATTTCCCACTATTATTTATGATATAAATGAAATGATTTACAAAACAACCAAGGACCACAACATTTTACAAAAAAATAATCTTCTATGGAGGGAAGAATTTTGGAAAATAGAAACGAGAACAAGCTCCGAAATTAATAATTGGCCTAGTATAATTCAAAATTTTATTTCTGGCCAACTTTTACTTAATAAACTTTGATTAAATTTTTGGGGTGTTACAAACTCTACCCCTCTTAAGAAAAATCTCATCCTCGAGATTTGTTAAGGGCAGAAGAACTGAATGCAAATCACAACAATGATCGTATGCAGAATGCAATCATGGCAATGCACTTACAACATACGCCCTAAATTACAATACAACGGTTGCAATACGTAAATTAGTTCTAGGTACAGCAACAATGACCGTCTACGGTCCGAAGGTGAGATCTACAGGATCTTGTGGGAAGGTTCCCGGTGCTGGGGCACATTCTTCTTCCTCCGGGGAAAGTGAAGGAAGTAAATGAAGAACACGCCCTTCCGGAGTTGGCCATTGTGGTCCACCAATGGCGATGTGGGGATTCAGGACAACAAGATATTGGAGGTAATCCATCAGTTGTTGGGTTAGATGCTCCTGGGCCATCACATACTGAATGAGATTGGCCAGAGCTGGATCCCTCTCTATGCGTTCACAATGGAACGTGGCTTCTGATCCAGAAGCTGCACGACTCGGGAAATAGTAGTATTTCCTTTCACTGGCAGCGGGTACTGTCAATCGAAGACGGGTAACCGCTTCATAAGCAGCAACCTCAATAGCCATGCCTGAGGTTGGCATGGATCTCCCGACGAAGACAACATATGGAGGGCCTTGATTTAAATCCTCTCGTGGGATGTGCACAACTGCCCAGTATTTCGAGGAATCGGGGGTGATCCTCATTTTGAACAACTCATACTGGGGTGGGTGGCTGGAACTAAGGGTATTGCGGGTCAGATCCCACAAAACCTTAACAAAACTACCAAGGCTTGCATCTGGAGTTCATAGGTAGGCTCCGGGGTGAGACATGGAAGGATGAATGGAGAAGGGTGGTGCTCAAGTGTGGTGGTGGCTGGTGTGGTGCATGGATACGACCCCTTATAAGGTGAGAGGGTCAGGAAACATGATGCGGCACTGACACGACTTGTGCATCGGCTCCGACATAGGGTTGTCCAAGTCAAATTCTCAAACACCACTTCTCAAAAGGAGTGTGATGTATTACTATGCATGTCGGCAGTCACGTCTAGCATTTACTTTGTTGCCATACACCAATAATTTACGCTAGATCACACATAGTACCATTACAACAATGGCACATAGGTAGTTGACAAGCTCACTACGCCATACGATTGCTACCCTGAAAATACAAGACAACAGGACTACTAGGATTTGATAACACTCCTGGTGGACTCAGTCCACCTTGTTGACATCTAGTCGGGTGTGTCTTGCAGATGTCGAGGCCTCTCCGTGAGCTTCAGTGTTGGAGTTGTTCGTGGTAGGATGGGGAGCTATAGTGCTGGGATAGCGATGATGCCCCTCGTGGGGTCTCGTGGTCACAATCCCGTTGGAGTAGGTCTCCAAGAGACGACGAAGTTCTCCTGGGGAGGCGAAGGCATTGCCTAGATGGATGATAGGAGAAGACCTTGGGGGCTCAACTGGCCTCCCAAGCAGCATTATCGGGGTGTCGATGTCTGTTGCAGCTTCAATTCTCACCGGTGTCAGGAGGGCAAGTGTCCTGCGGGTCATAATCAGGTCATTAGTGACCTGATCGAATAGTGCTTCTTGCACCCTCAGGTAGCGCACCAGATGCACTAGAGTAGGATCCGACTCATGGTCACCGTTGGCGACCTGGGTCGGACTACCATAGCCTTCACGACTAGGGTAGTAGAAGAAAGGGCGAGCGTTAACCCTTGGCGACAAATGCCGAAGATGAACTATACCCTCTCGGGCTGCAAGCTGGATGGCTTGGGGCTCGTCGGAGGTCACCCTTCCGGTGAACCGGTAGGGACGTTCTGATGTGGTGCCCCTCCCGTATATGTGCACCGTGGCCCAGAAGTGATGAATGGCATCACTTGTGTGTTCCTGGTACACAACATATTTTGGGGGTTCGCCTATGCCAAAAGCACGACGAGTGAGATTGGCAAGGATCGCTACGAAATATCCAAGCTTGGATGCGGTGGTCTCGTTGCGGACGATGGGACCAGGCATCTTAGTGGTTTGGGTATCAGGTTGCGAGTGAGAGTTGTGATGTGCTGAGTTCGGGCAAGGCTTCCTTTATAAGCTAGCGGAGTCTTCCATCGCACGCTTGCGGATGGGACAACTCTGCCAGCCATGGGTGCATGGCCTATGGATTAGGATGGTAGGTTGGGCACCGACTGTCAAAAGGATGTCGGCTGGCCACTATGCAAGCTATCGGATAGGATGAGCTTGACGGTGGATAAGAAAGGATATGGACAGTGTGGAAACCTAGGGATAGTGACCATGCTAAGATAGGATTAGCCGGTGGTCAGCCTGGCTCTGATACAAAGGTTGTCAGGGCCGGATTTTCGGGACATAGATTCCCAGCAAACGACCCTTATGTCACCACCAGCCCTAGGATTACTGTTGCTGGTGGATATTTCCTTGATATAGAATTCCAAGCAATTACAAGGATTTGAGTACAAGACCTTATAGGTCCATTGAGTACAACAATGATTTCTAGTAGCAGATGATGGAAGCGACTCGTGGATCTCCAATGTTGATGGGACTCCATTCCCTCGGGAACAGCTGACCTGGATAACTCCTATCTCGTGTGGCTGCTATCTTTGAATCCTAGGTTAGGGTGTCGCCACAGTACTCCTCTCTGAAACATGATCTGGCCAAGACAATAGCCAGGGACAAGCCAGTGAGTACGTTTGAATATACTCGCAAACATCAAGAACAAAAGATATATCGAATGCATATGCTCAAGATGAATTAAAATTACATGCATGTGCTGACTCAGTATTAAAGCATGGCATGACAAATATTCATACAGAAAATAAGTCATGTTATTAGTAAATCAAAGAAATGAAATGGAACGTCGGGTGTTGGACCGCCCGAAGAATTCCAAGAGAAATGCCAAACGGGTGTCTAAAAGAGAATCGGGCGAGACAAGACCACCCGAAAACTCAAGCGACGCCACGAGAGGTCTTGAAAAGAAATGCCACAGTCGGGTGTCTAAGCGACGCCTCATAAAGGGCTTATAAGAAAATAATAACACAAGTATCCAGGTGGACTAGCCATCCCAAGTGATACTTAGAAACGAAAATAAACTTGAGTATCCCGGGTAGTCTAGCCATCCCAAGAGATACTCAAGGTTAGACATAAGAGGAAAAGGTTAGTCCACAACAATATCCATATCAACAATAATATTCATAATAGCACCAGTCGTGACAATCATTATCCAGCAAAAGGAACCATGATCACTTTAATTATTTCCTCCGGAGACTGACACTAAGACCGTCACTTGACCAACCCAGACTGTAGTCCTTAACCATGGACACGTCTATTCGAATAGATATAACTCTACAGAGGGTGTACTCTTTACCCACAAGTAAAGGATTTCTTTAGCCAGCACTGAGACGCCGACTAATTGCCGTTACGGCCTTTGGGTTGAAAACACACCTGACCAGCACACACCAGATTAACTTTCCGGATGCCAGGAATCACCCAAAGCATCGTTCAAGAGAAACTCTATGGCGGGGAGACCATCGTCTCGAGTAGCATGGGATCACAATTAACACGCGTGGATTACAAGGGGTGCCCCCCACTCGGCCCAGCCGGATACACCCATGCCCCTGGCCCGATGACTGGCATTGCAGCCGGTACCTAGAAACCCTCATCGTGGCCTCTCTGTACGGTGTGTGCATGGAAAGGGGTTAACAACTTACTGAACCATACCCTGCCTGCGGTGGGGACAAGTGGTAGCATGTACCAGTACGGGGGTTACCGGAACAAGACTCGATCTATGGTCAACTTAGGAGGTTTAAGTTTTCCTGCACTGGTTAGCACAATATAACTCCTCTGGTATGTCTCAACATACCCTCACTGATCATTCTCGTCACCACGAGATTTCAGTCTCACGGTCACTTTTCTCGTGACTGATTCTTCCTGCAAATTAGCTTGGACCAACCCAGGCACATATGGCACATGAGAATAACCGTACTCACTTATACTTAATGTTTAAGTGAAAATAAAATACCATCAAGGGGATCATGCATGTATGACCAGCAATATGTAAACTCTATAGGAATTCAACATATTCATAATTCAAACACATGCCACAAATAATTATGCAATCACCATATCATGTGTTCAAAATGCTTGCCTTGAGCATGCAGAAGTATTGGGTGCATTCCAAAACTTTGAAATTACATCTCCCCTCCGTTTCCTATTTCCAAAATATTTGAATTACCACACAATTCCAAAATATTACATATAAGTTGTTTGGAAATTTGAGAAATAAATACTAAAATAAACTAGAGGAAATTTGAAAAATAACAGAAGAAGAATCAAGTCATTTGGAGTTTATATGATTTTCCTATGAATTTACTAAGCTAGAATAATCAAGGAAATGGACTATTTATTAGATCCAGCAAAAACCCGGCTTAGGAAAAATGTTCACCCTATCTGGATAAATAGAGCATGAATTTAGAAGTATGAGAAAATTTGAATCATCAAATTTGGATGTGAAATGGCTGCTGTGGAATTATTTGAAATCTGCTGGAAAAGAAAAAAAAAGAAGGGCAGAGGTGCGCACTGGGCGAGATTTAGTCGTCTGGCGCAACTGGGCCAAGCCCAATCGCTCGACGCGAGGAAGGGATGCGATGTCGAAAGCGTATTCAATAGAATACGCTTTCCTCGCAGGAAAGCAACTCCAACGGAACCCGTCTCCACTTATCCACATGGCGGGGTTACGGTCACTGACCGTGGGCCCGCCTGGCCCACTGGTCAGGTTTGACAGGTCGCCACGCGCGCGCCGTCTCCCTCGACTGAACAGAGGCGGAGCTCCGGCGAGGCTCGCCGGCGAACGGCGGCACCCCTCGGGGATTTGAGCACATGGGTGTGCTCAAGAGGTCGAGGCGAACCCGTGGGTACCCGCCATGGTCGCCGACATGGACGGAATCGCCGGCGGCGAGCTCCGCAGCGGACGGCGGCCATCGGGAAGGGTGGGGCTCTTGCCTCCGATGGCTCCCAGGCCAAATTGGAAGGGGAGTGGATGAGAGGGAGGTCCAGGAGGCTAGTGTTGAAGAGAGTGGAGAGGGGGAGGCCCTGGTGGCGTTGGAATGAACGAAACAGAGGCAGCGGCCGCGGTTGCTGGAGTTGGGGAAGACGGCCATCCTAGGTCGTCCTGATGTTCGGGGAGGCTCACAGAGGGGGAAAGGGGAGTGGTGATGGACTGAGAGGGCTCGGGGCTGCTTTTATAGCGCGAGGGTTCAACTTCGTGGTGTCCCGAGGATAAGCATGGCGCCGACGATCATTACGGCGGCAGGTGAGGCCGTTGAGGTCGGCAGAGTGGACGGTGAGGGTGGTGGCCCCCGCAGTTACTCCTGGGAGGAGCTGGGTTGCTCGGGACGCGCCACGCGGGTCGGGCAGAGACGTGTCCGTGCGGGACTCGTCGGGCAACGGTCTTGGTCGTCGTGGACGGCGGTGGACGGCGCTTGGGCCAAGCGAGGGTGTCGGCGAGGTTCCTGGTGGTCGGGATGATCCAGAGGAGGATCAGGATGAGGGGGGAGGCAGCAGAGCGGTGGCAGCAGCTTGGTGCCGACGCGTGCAAAACGCATGCTCTGGCCGTGCCAGAGCACGTGCACAGAGTGTTCGACGAAATGCCTCGGTGGTCTAGGAGACTCTGATGCTAGTGCCACTCTCCAGAGAGTTGATTTGGGGTATACTAGAGTTAGTTGACATGGTGGTTTGGTCAAATGAGCAGATGCCCAATGCAAGTTTATGAACTTGCAGGTTTCTATCATGCACATGAAGTGTTCGACAGAATGCTAGGGCAAGCTAGAGGACTTTGATGGATTTGAGACTTGGCAGGGTGGGGTCTCTTTAGATGATGGAGATGGTGCTGAAGTTAGTTTTGCAAGATGAGAAACTTGCTAGTGGAAGTTTTACCAGAATTCAGTTCTGGACATAAACTTCAGAGGAGTGTTTGGTGGACTTAAAAGATGCAAATAGAGCCGATCTCCTGGAGTTAAGGTTTTGGTTGGAAGTACTACAAGATGGCAAGGTTACAGAAGTAATTGAGCTAGGAACAGTAGGGTTGAAGTTATAACTCAAGAATGGGACAAAATTTGAAAAGTGGATGTTTCACTCAAATTTTCCAAAAGACATAGTTGGGTTTTTGCATAAAAGTGGTTTATAGGCATCACCTGACATCTCATAATTTTTTTGGGATTTTAAAACAATTATTTAAAATAGTTGTAGTGCAACAGAAGCACTTCAAGTGTTGAAAATGCTTTTAAAAGAATAACGTGTGGCAAATTTTATTATGGAAATATTTCCCACTGTTATTTATGATATAAATGAAATGATTTACAAAACAACCAAGGACCACAACATTTTACAAAAAAATAATCTTCTATGGAGGGAAGAATTTTGGAAAATAGAAAACAGAACATGCTCTGAAATTAATAATTGGCCTAGTATAATTCAAAATTTTATTTTTGGCCAAATAAACTTTGATTAAATTTTTGGGGTGTTACACTGCCATTTTGGCCTGCTAAGACCAGTGGGTTATTTGGCACAATCAGGGCCCAATCTCACTTTCGGTCTATTAAAGGCCCATGTTTTTTATGGGCTCGAGATATTTACACTGTAAACGGCCTATTTTTACTGAGGGCCCAAATTATGTTTAGGACTGTTTAAGGCCCACTATGGGCACAGGCCTACCAGAAAAATATGAAAGCTTATGCTGATTTAGGCCCAGATATTTTTAGTGGGCTACATGCAAATTTCAGCCCATAATCGTTTTTAGCCCAATTTGAATGGGCCCGATGAATGTTGGCATGTTGGGCTCCTACGAAGCTTTCGACCTAATACATTACTAAGATAAACCTACACTATACAAAAATAGCGTCGTAATTACTACAAAATAAATTCTAGCCATACAACAAAAGGCCTGTTGGCATAAAGTTTACAGTCCTTCCAGATAAAAGCACCATCAGATGTATAGAAGCACAGATCATTTGACCTGAGTGCTAATGTTTCAGGCTGTAGAATCTGATGGAGCAGCACGATCTCCACCTTTTTTCCGCCATTACTCTTGAACAATGAAGTGAATGTCTGATAGTCTGGTTTCAAAACCATTCATATCTTGACGACATTTCTCAACCACTATTCTTGTTTTCGAAACAACGTCCATTAGGGATTGCTCTTGTGTCTGGAGCATAGATATATCACTCTGTCTAGTAGGAAGATTTTGTTCAGTAGGCGATTTGGATGAGGTTACCTTGACAACCAACCCAGAATTACGCAGGAAGGTGCTTTTTGCACTGTTAGTGGAGAGATACTGACGCACTACAGCAAGAGGTGACATTGTGCCTGTGGTAGCCTCGTCACCTTCAGGTGGTTGTGGTTGTTCAATCATTTGTTCCATAGCTTCCTGAAAGTTTGAACTTGTAGATTAGTGTACCAGATAAGTTACAAATGAGACAAAAACAAACAAAGTAGGTTAAACGTTTATACATAACTTATTTTGGTGAACTACTGTAATACATTAGCATGTATTGTAGTGCCAACTACATAATAAAATCACTTTCGGAACATATGTCCATGTAGCATGCCTACTGTATTGTCTATTTCCTCACATTCGTTCACATCTAAGGATAAAGAGACATGGTTTAAAGTAGGATGAACATAGTATGACGTCATTCATATCATGGGCAAACAGATATAAAACAAATAGGCTATTTTATCATTGTGTGCGCACGTGAACATAACAACGAGATTACAGATCAAAACCAAAAGAATATCCTTCATCTCTTTTAAACCGTGTAAGGTGAAATGATACGTTAAGACAACTGTGTATAAAAGTGAACAGAGTAACTCACATTGGCTGCAAACCAAGTAGTTAAATGAACACATCACAGTACCAATTAGTTCAAGGCAGGAGGAGTAAGGACTTACAACAGCGGCTTGAACTGGTGTGCTCATGCCCTTCATCTTGCTGGTGTGGCAATCCTTGAAGATTTGCACTACATTCGGTTCAGGTTCTTTTTGGTCCGCATGGGCTTCCTCTGTATTTGGAACAAGTCAATATAGATACGATAATATGGCACAAAAGAAGAAGGAAGTAGCAGCTATTTACAAGAGCCTCACAGTGTGCAATACAGCTACGAGATCCTGTTGTCTGTTGGAATTTTTACTTTAGAACGGTTGGTTTTGTTCTTCAAATAGTTAGCCTAGAAGAAGATACACTTGTAAGGCACATAAATAAATACAAGTTCAATATGTGGTCTGATCAAATACATATAGCCTACCTGATACTTTGGATCAGACCAGTGTTTAACGAGGGCTGTCCAGTCTTCATCTATAATATATTCCACTTGAGATGTTTGGGCGATTTCATTGTTAGCCTTGCCTTCAAAGTGAGATTTTCTAAGGTGGTACCGATACTGTCGCAGAGCAGACTGAAAAACATGAGTGCATTCTTGTTTAGTTGCATAATCTTTCAGATCCAACTTGAACCTCATCTGTTAAAAAAAGAATGTGAGTCTTATTAGGAGGAAGCTAGAAAGTATGGGACAGAGCAAGACAATATTACTAATTGCGATGAATAACATTACTTACGGATAAATGGTCAAGGAAGGTGTTAAACTGGGTATTGTCTTTCTCATTCCTCTACTGGATCTACGTTGGGAGGATACGTGCATGACACCTAACGGCAACGGATGCCTCTGATACTAACTTGGCTGACTTTGTAGCATCACGTGGCCTTTTTAAACCTGCCTCAAAATGGATCTCCATTCTTCCTCCTTTATATTTTGTTAATCTGTCAAGCATTATCCCTGATGTCTATTTCCGCTTGTGCCATGGTGCTAGTTCAACAACGAATATGGAAAGTGTTAGTGTACATCAAACTGTGAGAGTGCATATAAAGGAGCATGCAACTGCAACTTGACTCGTTCAGGTACCATCTTGGTGTTGATGCTCATGAGGTTCATCTGATCTTGCCAACTCCTGTTGTGTCAGCAGTGCTTCGGAAGTATTGTTAGGTGTGAAGGCAGCTTGGGAACTGGCCAGTTCCGGAGCAAACGAACGAGTAACTGGTTGAGATGCTGGTACAGTTGAAGCGGATGTTGCAGCTGGTGGAGCAGGTGATACTGTGTTTGTAGATTTAGCCGGTGGACTTGGACCTTCTACTGCACTATAAGTACCAGTAGAATCTCGACGACAGATCCTTTTCCGTTTCACCCGACGAGTAACAACACTCCCTACTATATTATTTTCCTTGCTCTTTTTTGACTTTGCCATGTCAAGTTGTACCCACAACACAAAAGAATAAAATCACTCTTCAGAACTCATTGATGCATGATACAGACAAGCAATACTTTGATGTAAGACAACCGTATGAGGATGGAATATGTAAGAAAAACAGGACGACATGACATATTCACAGCTACGATGTGCAAACTAAGCAGAAGGATTTTCAAGAAAATAGAAGTAATGCAAGCTAGGACACCATATGGAAGATGCAATCAATATTACTCTGCCAAGTTAAAAGTGTCTTGTCATAAGTGGCAATTCGAAAAATTAGAAGCAGTACAACATAGAAATCAATGCAAGATGCAACCACTATCAAACTGTCATGTTAAAAGCGTCCAATCATGAGTGACTGATGCGGGATACACAACAACAGTACTTTGATGTAAGAACATGGTATGATAGATAGATGCATTGTATTCTAGACACAGAAAGCCATGTCATATGCACATGTATAACGTATAAACTCAGCAGGTGCAATTTAATCAAAATAGAAGAAATACAGGCTAGACAACATATGCAACATGAAACCAATTATCACACTGTCAACTTAGAGCAAGCACCTGCGATGGTGGAGTACGGGAGATGAACTCATCATGTAGACTTGGGACTTCAACTTCATTAGCAGTAGCAGTGGCAAATCTAGAGAGTCTTTGTTTGCGTCAGTGCGGAGGACCACCAACATCCCCTAACTTACTCCTTTCCTTCCTATTTTCTGATATTGCCTTATGAAGTCAAAACCACAAGAAGATGAATAAAATTAACTCTGCATAACTGGTTGATGCATGATATAGACGAACACTACTTTTATGTAAGGCAAGCGCAGGATAGGAGGATGGAATATATACAAAAAAAGACAGCGTTTCATATTCACACATATGATAGGAGGATGGAATATGTATGAGAAAATAGTAAGTGGAAGGCATTTCAACAAAATTAGAAGAAATGAAAGCTAGGCACCATATGAACATGCAACCAATATCACTCTATCAGGTAAAAAGTGTCTCGTCGTAAGTGCGATTTCAAGAAATTAGAAGCAGTACAAGCTAGAAGACAATGCAAGATGCAACCTACATCACAGTCCCAAGTTAAATGTGTCTTATGGGTAAGTGATCGTTGCAGGTATAAGTTGTAAGCTATGCAGATGCAATTCAACATAATCAGAAGCAATACAAACTAGACATCATACGGAAAATGCAACCACATATAACAGTTCCAAGTAAGAGCAAGCACCTGTGATGGTGGAGTAGGTGAGATGTGCTCATCATATACACGTATGTTCTAGAAACAGGAACACGTGTCATATTCACAAGCATTATGTGTAAAGTAAGCAGATGCAATTCAAGTTAGAAGCAATACAAGCTAGACATCATACGAAACATGCAACCACATATAATAGTGCCAAGTTAGAGCAAGCACCTGTGATGGTGGAGTAGGGGAGATGTGCTCATCATCTACATAGCTATGTTGACTATCCAACCTTGTGTTGTCTTGCGAATCTTGTTGGGAGGATGGCGGAGTAGAATCTGTAGAGACCCCCTGTTTGAGTTGCTCCGAAGGACCACCATCATCCACTGCCGGACTATTTTCCTTCAGCTGTAATGATTTGCATTGGGAAGTCAAACCGATAAGAAAAAGGAATAAAATTCGCTCTTCAGAACTCATTCATGCATGATACTGACGAACACTACTCGGATGAAAGGCAAACACATGATGCGAGGATGGAATATGTATGAAAAATAGGATGGTGTGACATATTCACACCTATGATGTGGTAACTAAACAGAAGGCATTTCAACAAATTAGAAGCACTGCAAGCTAGACACCATATGAAAGATGCAACCAATATCACTCTGCCAAGTTCAAACTGTATGGCGTTTCAACAAATTAGAAGCAGTACATGCTAGAAATCATATGCAAGACACAACCAATATCACAGTGGCGACTTAAAGGTGCCTTATCATAAGTGACTGATGTGGGATATGCAAGAATAGTAGTCTGATGTAGAAACAGGAACACATGTCATATTCACAGGCATTATGTGTAAAGTAAGCAGATGCAATTCAACAAAGCTAGAAGCAATACAAGCTAGACATCATACGCAACATGCAACCACATATAATAGTGCCAAGTTAGAGCAAGCACCTGTGATGGTGGAGTAGGGGAGATGTGCTCATCATCTACACAACTACGTTGACTGCCTAGCCTTGTGTTGTCTTGCGAATCTTGTTGGGAGGATGGCGGAGTAGAATCTGTAGAGAACCTCCATTTCAGTTGCTCGGAAGGACCACCATCATCCAATGCCTTGCCAATTTCCTTCAACTTTATTGATTTTGCATTGTGAGGTCATACCGACAAGAAAAAGGAATATAATTCACTCTTCAGAACTCATTCATGCATGATACTGACGAACACTACTCTGATGAAAGGCAAAGTCATGATACGAGGATGGAATATGTACGAAAAAATGGATGGCTTGACATATTCACACCTATGATGTGGTAACTAAGTAGAAGGCACTTCAACAAATTAGAAACACTGCAAGACACCATATGGAAGGTGCAATCAATATCACTTTGCCAAGTTAAAACTGTCTCGTCATAGGTGGCGTTCATCAAACTAGAAGCAATACATGCTAGAAATCATATTCAAGATGCAAACCAATATCACACTGCCAACTTAAAGGTGTCCCATCATAAGTGACTGATGCAGGATACACAAGAAGAGTAGTTTCATGTAAGAACATGGTGTGATAGACAGATATAGTATGTACCAAAAACAGGAAAGCGTGTCATATTCACATGTATCATGTGTAAGCTAAGCAGATGCAATTTACACTAATTAGGAGCAATACGAGCTAGACACCATATGCAACATGCAACTAGATATCACACTGCCAAGTTAGAGCAAGCACCTTGGATGGTGGAGTAGGGGAGCGGAGACTTGGACCTTGTAATGCACTATCAGTACAAGGAGAATCGGTACAGATGCTCCGTTTACGTTGCTGCAGAGGACCACCATCATCGCCTTCCTTACTCTTTTCCTTCCTCTTTCTTGATTTTGCCATGTCAAGTCAAACCCACAAGAAAAAGGAATAAAATTTGCTCTTCAGAACTCATTGATGCATGATACTGACGAACACTACTTTCATGTAAGGCAGCCGCATGATAGGAGAATGGAATATGTATGAAAAACAGGACGGCGTGACATATTGACATGTATGATGTATAAAGTGTAAACTAAGCACAAGGTGCTTGAACTTGTTAGAATCGATGCAAGCTAGAAACCATATGAAAGATGAAACCAATATCACTCTGCCAAATTAAAAGGGTGCCCTAACAAATGTATTTGACCAAATTAGAAGTAATACATGGCCACAAGCTAGAAATAATATGCAATATGCAACGAATAAAGGTGACTCATCGTAAGTGATTGATGCAGGATACAGAAGAGAGGTAGTTTCATGTAAGAACAAGGTTAACACATAGATGTAGTGTGTACCAAAAATAGGAAGGCATGTCATATTCACAGGTATAGTGTGTAAACTAAGCAGATGCAATTTACCCTAATTAGAAGCATTACAAGCTAGACACCCTATGCAACATGCAACCACATATCACACTGCGAAGTTAGAGCAAGCACCTGTGATGGTGGTGTAGGGGAAGTGCGGTCTTCAGGTATAGAGCTACATTCAATATCTTCATTTAGGCTTGCTGTTTCTTGAGAATCATGTGGAGAGGATGAGATTGCATTCTTTATAAGAGTATTGCGTCTCATATTAACCCACGCGTGTGACTGTCTCATCATAAGCGATATATGCAGGATACACAAGAACAGTAGTTTGATGTAAGAACATGGTGTGATAGGCAGATGTAGTATGTACCAAAAACAAGAAGGTGTGTCATATTCACATGTATAATGTGTAAGCTAAGGAGATGCAATTTAACAAATTAAGAGCATTGATGAGGGATACACAAGAAAAGTAGTTTGATGTAAGAACATGGTTAATAGAAAGACATAGTATGTACCAAAAACAGGAAGGCATGTCATATTCACAGATATAATGCATTAACTAAGCAGATGCAATTTACCCTAATTAGAAGCATTACAAGGTAGACACCATATGCAACATGCAACCACATATCACACTGCCAAGTAAGAGCAAGCACCTGCAATGGTGGTGTGGGGGAATTGCGGTGATCAACTAGAGCTACATTGACTCTCTTCATTTAGCCTTGCTGTTTCTTGAGAATCATGTGGGGAGCATGACACTGCACTCTTTAAACGAGTAGGGCGTCTCACTTTAACCCACTCGGGTGTCTGTCTCATCATAAGTGATTGACGAGGGATACAAAAGAGCATTAGTTTGATCTACGAACATGGTTAATAGACATATGTAGTATGTATCAAAAACAGGAAGGCATGTCATTATCAAAGGTATAATGTGTAAAGTAAGCAGATGCAATTTAACCAAATTGGAAGCAATACAAGCTAGACACCATATGCAACATGCAACCACATTTGACAACACGAAGTTAAAGCAAGCACCTGGGATGGTTGTGTGTGGCAATTGAGATCATCAACTGCAGAGCTACGCTTACTGTCTCCAACTGCTGACACTGCACCCATTAGAGCGCTGAAACGCTTAGTGCTTATCTTCAAATTACACTGGAGCGACTTCTGTCTTTTCTTTTCTGCATTCATCAACACTGTGTCAGAGTCTGAAATACCCATGCATAAAAAAGCAATAGTGTGAGTATGGGTGAAGTGTGTGCACAATTAGTACAGTGTAAAGGTAGCAGATAGCAGGTCGGTGAGAAATAAATGACAGGAGACATATGATAGCTTTACAACATGCATGGCACACTAAATTACTACAGGATTCTATGAAAATAACAGTCGACTGAAAGCAAATAGGCCAGTCCATTTTTTCTGCACCGTCCGATGTACAAAGAACGGGCAGATCGCCTTCATCTACCTCTAGCCAGTCAGTGTTGACGATCTTCCTCAAAACGCCAGCGACCACCGGCCCAGTATTCCTCCCCTGCCTGTGCCCTCCCCTCGACCTCACCACACCGCCGTGCTTGGCACCGCCCCCCAGCCATCCATTCAAGCCCCGCCGACCTCCAGATCGGGCGCAAGCAGCTCCTGTGCCCCACACCCCTATGATAGACACCGCTGCGCCGCTTCCCCGGGGAACAGGCGAACTAGGTGTTCCGCGCGCCTAAGCGGGTGCTGCTTCTTTTAATTGCGGTTCAACTGACCCTGAATTGAAATCCAGGCGGGCTACTAAACTCTAGCAAAGGTGAAATAGTAAAAGGGAGGAAACCTTGTGCATTTAGTATCACGAAGAAGATGTAGTAAGAAGCGCTCAACTAGTTTCTTTCGTGGGATGAATACAGTGTGAGCAGAGACGTAAGATTTGCACGGATAAGGGAAGAGGAGTGCCTCTTTCTGCTGGCAGTGTTGTGTCCTCCTTCTGTTTTTCCAATGATCTTCTTGTTGTTCACCGCAAACCAAAAGTTGTGGAGGACGGTGCAGCCTTGGACAAACCCATGGCCAAGTTGTTGAGTGTGGTGCAGTGGCCGTCTGTCGGCGGCGGGGAAGCAGATCTGAGGTGGTGAATGACGGCGTAGCGGGAACAGCTCCGGTGCGGTGGACGGTTGCGACAGTGGAGCCGCAGTAGTGAGGCACATGACGACGTGGTCAGAGTTGTTCTGGTATGGCGCACATCAGCGTCAGCATCATGGAGGCAGCTCTACCTCGGCTTCAGCTGCTAAGTCCTTGAGGGTGTTGCAGTTGCGGTTGCGTTGGACGATGACGTCGGGGTACCGGCTCCGGCGTGATGGAGGAGGGTGGCAGTGGATTGGCCGCTATGGGGTGGAGGACGGAGGAGGCTGGGGTTTCGCGGCTGGTGGAGAGGGTGTTTTTGCGCCCACGGAGTATGAATGGGGAAACGGAGGGAGGCGGCGAACTAAGGGGGAACGATGTTTCGGTTTGAGACGCGCTTCTTTGAAATTTGGGGAAAGTTACAAACTTTGCTCTTATCTAAAATTTCGGACATATTGCGGGTTGGGGGTAGGATAGTCATGCCCCCAAATGTGGGCGGGATAGATTTCGGCCGAGCGCATGGGTGCTTAGGCGCCCATGGTGTATGAATGCTTCTCGGAGGCGGTTGAGACCGCATCTTGGTGAAGTTACAAACCTACCCCGGTTTAGACCTTTGGACATCGGGCCGATAGGCTACATGGGCCGGAGTCAGGACAGTAATTTCCTACCACCAAACATTAGTCTCGCGCGGTTTCGGGTGACCAGAGGCCTATTTGGCGCTTCGTTTAATATTTGGGAGCAGAAGCATTAATGTTTTCGGTTCTCTTGAATTGAACTTTCAGGATTTGTCAAACTTCACAAATCTTTACTCTTGAAAATCCTAAAGCTATGATTATTTTGGAATGGAGGGGGTACATTTGAATATACATTGTACACGAGTATATATTAAAAAATATGCAACTTACCTCAGTTCATGCATGGTTCTAGATATAATCTCCTTGGTTGCAAAAAAAGTTAGATATGCGTATGATTATATATAGCATGTTCAAACTCACAACAAAGATCGATGCCCCCTTTTACATCTGATTTACAAATGCCATTATCTCGGGTTCAAATATATGAATGCACTTCCTATGAATTCGAATCTTCGAAACCCCCTTTATGTTGAATTCGACATGTATTCTATTTCGTAGCTAGCAATTTGGAATGTATCCATGCAAGTGACAAATGTATAAAGTGCTTCACACTAACAACATGGAGTGCACTAATTAATGTTTATATATGAATTGCAAAAGCATCCATTGCCTGTATTTCAAACCGCTCTAACTCTATGGATCGTTAATATGAAATAAACACATGCACATGCTAGAATTCAATAGAGTATGGGTGTATGATAGACCAATTTTCGTCCATACGCAATATGCAAAATTCATGATCTCATCCAAAAATAATAATGCCATTTATATTTTAATTTAATGCGTAGAACCGCCTTTTACACGTAGATGCACAATGCCTCGCCCCGTTCTCACAAACGCGTTATATATCTCTCTATCTAACGCATAAGTGCACACACTTTATAGGCATCGGCATTTCTCTTTCACACATGCTCACAATCTCTCTCAGGGTGTCGGGGTGTCTCACGCACATGCTCTCTCTGTTTCTCTCTCTCTCTCTCTCTCTCTCTCTCTCTCTCTCTCTCTCTTTGACTACTATGTACCACTCTTTTCACTAATCTCAGTTGGAAAACACTATTTCTCTCACATGCATATATACACACGCACGATCTCTACTAGCCCTCTATACGCACATATATGTGCCTGCGTGTCTCCCGCACGCACATTATCTTTAGGCCTCTCTCGCACACATTGCCCCCCGACACACCTCTCTCTTAGTAGTTGGCAGACATGATTTCATCATATCATTCGGTAGGATATCCCTGGCTCTTAGGCTGGATGGTAATACGAGGCAAAGTTTAACCCTAGTTCGGATCGGATCCTTGCAGTTGAAGAAAGAGCCTACTCCTGGTACTGTATATTAGTGATAGGGGTGTGTACAAAGTACACGTGAATACCAGGCATTGTGCGTGTGTGTATACTATCGACGAACTAGCCCCCAAGCTTGTATAACATACTAGGGGCTTAAGGTTACAAAATCATATATAGTCAGCTTATCACCAGTGGGGATAGAGTGCTCCGCGACTCTGGTAGCTTCGTGTTGTACACCGAGTCCTCCACATGGGTCTTCGTATAACACGTCTCGGTCCAACCTATATGTGGCGCAGGATGGAACCGACCCATGAGTCTTCATTTTGACCCACCACAACTAGAAATGATGTGCCCACCACACCACACAGGCAATCGGCCACTAAGAAAATAAGCATATACAATAGTACAACGGTATCTAGCTCACAATACGTCTCCATATTTTGTTGATGACACTGACGGACTTTGCATTTGATGCATGCTCCATATTTTGTTGACGACACTTACGGTCATTGTATTTGAAGCGAAAGCACGATATGGTCACTGGACTTCAGAATAAGCTCATCATGGTAACCACATACATTTTATCGTGCTAACCAACATGTGGTTGGATGGTTAGGAGGACAGTGGTTTCTTGAGCCCACCAAGGTTAAAGTTCCAGTGCTCGCATTTATCTTGTGTTAATTTCAGTATTTTCTGGCGATGTACATTCAATGGGAGGAGACGTTCCACTCGACTATGAGGCACCTATGGTGACTTCGTAAAATCTCAAGATCATATATGCTGGCCCACTCTCTCGAAGGTGCTCATAGGGGTAGGGTTCGCGTGTGTGCGCTTATAGCGGTGAGTGCTTGCGCGTATATATGAGCCCTTGCGTCTGTACCGTGTTAAACAAATACATCTCATGATTATACGGTCACTGGCTCACCCGTACAACTCCGGATTTTGTTGATGACACAATCAATTGACCAGTCAAACGTTCCATGCGGCGCAACTAGTGTTGCACCTTCGGGGCGCGTAACCATGGGGCCCACCTGTCAGCCCGTATATGAAAGAAAGAAATGGTAGTTTGAGTCTGTACTGTGTTAATAATATAGGAGTACATTTTAGGGTGATCATACGGTCACTGGCTCACCATACGGCTCCGTAATTTGTTGATAACACGATTAATTGACCAGTCAAACGGTTCACATTCAGCAGCGCACATTACCATAGGGCCCACCCGTCAGCGTGTATATGAAGGATAGAAATGGTAATAAATTAGTGGTCGGTGGGTATTCGAAATCGTGAGACCTCTGGTTGGCAGTCGCTGGCGGTTGGGGGGCGTTGATTGGGCGGTGGGGTGGGGATCACCGGAGAAAAAGC
>NC_041383.1:416657986-416675875 GCF_002162155.2 Triticum dicoccoides
GTTTCGGGGAGGGCGGGCCGGCCGCGGGCGGCAGGGGCTGGTGGTTCGGCTGGTGGTGGCTGGCGGCTCAGGGAGGGTGGAGTTTGATGATAAACTGGAGGCCCTTGATTTCGTATCCAACGACTGGAAAATCTAATGACCAGAGATGAAAAAGTCAGTCGACTGACGTGTAGCCTCACCCCGCACGTACACATGCACGCACGCAAGACACGCACGCATGCAGGCATGCAACACTGACACGTACACATAACGTACACACGCACGCAAGACACGCATGCATGCAGGCGTGCAACACTGACACGTACACATAACATACACACGCACACATGCTGGCGTGCAACACTGACACGTACACATGCACTCACGAACACACGCACGTACGCACCCATGCATGCAACACTGAAACGTACCCTTGCATGCACGCAACACTCGTACGCCTGCATGCACACATCACACAACGCAAGACACATGCTCAACCTATACGTGCATGCACCCTTTGTTAAGGACATGTATTGTTACGGGTATTAATCAATCTTATCTATGATAAGCAGAACATTGATGTTTGCAGCGGTTTTTATGAATCACAACGTATCGAACGGGCTATCAACATAGTAGGCTTATCTACATGAAAAAGATGACGTCACACTCAATGAACAATCATCGGTTTATGAAATGCCCGCTTCTGACTGCCCTGGCCCACCAAAGGTTCCTCTATTGTGCGCAGCCTGCGTTGCTGACATGCAGGCCATGCACCCAAAGAGCCCACATGTCAGTGGAAGAAAGGCGCGGTGTCCTAGGTCAAAGTCGAGGGCGCCACTTGCTGCACGCCCGGCTGAACACGCCTCCGTGCCGCATTCAAACGCCTCCTTGAAACCCGCCCGTGTGGAAGCCGAGAAACCCACTCTGGACACACGTCCGTTCATGACTGGGCCGACATTAAATGCAACGCCGGCCGAGCTCCTCCCGTCTGCTGTCTATTTAATCTCCTATTTAAACGAGGCCAAACGCCAGCCAAGAATCGCACACCTCCGCCGCTGCCCTATCTCCTCCACCATTTTGTCCAATCTTACAATGGCTTACCAAGAGTAGTTATTCCACATCCAAGCCGGCTGGGTAGCCCGCCGGATACGAGCTATGCAGCTCGCTGATCCACCTCCCTCCCCTCGCCCGACGAAGCCAGTTGCCGCCCCAAGCCAGTGCGCGGTTCAGCAACTCGCCGCTCCAGGCCAGCTCGACGAGGAGCGGCGCACGGGCGTCGTTGCTGCCGTCCACACCACCGCCTCGTACCGCATCTCCCGTTTCTGTGGCCGAGACTCCCATGCCGACGGCCGCACCATGCAAGCAGCGACAGAAGCCGGGTGTGCGAAGAGCGACGAGTCGGTGGCCAGCGCCTCCGCGTCCGCCGCCATCATCGAGGAGAAGTAGAACATGGGAGGCCGCCGCCGCTTGGGTCCCATGAAGGCCACCGCAGAGGCGACGCCGGCATACACAGCAGGTGTCTTGCCGGATCCTTTTGTTGCGAGGACCTTCGTCGACCCCGCATGGGCTCCACGGAAGAGGGAAATGTTAGGATGAACTCGAGCCGGTGTCGACCATGGCGAAGCAGTGGCCGGTGATGAACTTGAACTGGTGCCGGCCACCATCATCTTCGGCACCAGCCAATGATATCAGTTGGGCAATGGGGAAGCGAGCCGTCCTTTGCGCTGAAGCATATACCACCGGGGCTCCCGGCAATCCGGTGATCGTGCTGCCGGGCATGAGGAACACAAATCGATCGGCGGGCAACCATTTAGGCCAGGTATTATATACCCGTGCTATCCAGAACTAGCACCGCGTAGTTCATTTGAATGTAATGAAATCTGTCATGTTTGTATGAAAATCCGGTATTTTATATGATTTCCCTCGTTGTTTATATGAAATATCAGTTTGTTTATGTGTTTGCGTGAATTTCATCCGGTTGGTTGAGTTGCTGTCATAATGTGTGCGGCTATGGTTGGATGGCGTAATTTGCGGGTCGCTGGTCGGTCTGCGGGCGGCTCGGGCGGCGTTGTGGGACAAAAAACACAGCTCGTGCGAGCTCGTCTCCAACATGCATGCTGTAGGATGCATGACAGCATGAGCACCTGAGCCATTCCTCGTTCATCGGTGGCAAAGGCACCGGTGGACAAAAGGGTCGCCAATATTTTGGCTACCCCCGGCAAGATCCAAACAGCCCCTCCCAATAGATTCAAATCCCTCGTTCGCCGTGGAATTTTGCATGTGTTGTTTTCATGGACTAGCAAGATGCCCGTGCATTGCACGGAACATCAAGATGCATTTTTTTACAAACTCCCGCATGCATGCAAGGGATAATTAATGTCCTCCTTTGCTAGTACCATGAGGCAAACACCATTAATATTGCATCGATTAGTGTTAGTGGTCTTGTATATCTGCAAATTGTAATTTTGATAGTGGCCCCTTGTATATAAAAATGGAGGGAGAAAGATGAGAGATAAGGTGAGGAGGAGTGGGGCGTGGTGGTGACTGGTGGTCGGACTAGGCGGAGGCATGGGGATGGACGGCACATTATGTCTAGGTTTGTGTCTCTCTCACACACACCCACATAGGTAGGGGACGTGCACGAAGAGAAGAGGTGCATGCACGGCGCACATACTCCCATCTCTTTCCCAACCACACCCGCGCAGGTACACGGTGGAGCTCATTTCTGTACGAAAAAGGCAGCCCACGTGGTAATTTGGCACGTGTACTGGTTGTCCACTTGGTGGAGGGAGGATCGTCTGCCACGGGTGAACAAACAAATTGCGACTTGACGCGTTATGTTAAATTAAAAAAAAGAGGCAAACCATGTGGGGCCCACCTTAGAGGCAAGGCTCTATACACTGGAGTACTTTTGATGTGTCCCGTCAACTCGTAGAACGAGGAGAAGCTTGCTTAGTACGCCGTCTCCCCTGCCCACGGGCGCGGTGGCTCGCAGGATGAGGTGAAGCTTGCTTACGAATAGTAGTAGTAGCACTCCTACTACTATACGCCTTACGCCCGCTCCCTCGCCCACGCGCACGGTGGCTCGCAGCACGAGGAGAAAATTTTACTAGTCCCTTACTCCTCGTCCCTACTATGTACCTTGGTTAGTACTTCCTGCATTTACTTATACAAGGCCAATATAAAAAAATACATTTTGCATCTATACAAGGCCACAAATAGTAATCGAGACAAAAGTTACTACTCCCTCCTTTCTAGTTTATGGCTCAATTTCAAAATCTCTCCAACCAAGGTAGGCGGTGAGTGGTCGAATTAATTTCGTAGTTTGCACAAGTAATTAGTACGGTCGTTTTCAGATGAGCCCTATAAACCCTAGTGGGTACGTACTCCGCAAAAACAATTTTTTCCAAAACTAAGTCGCTCCCTTTCATGAATTCTGTAGTATACTCCGTTGACTCTCCCTTTCATGAATTCTGTACTTCCTGTCACCGACATGCGGGACATATAGCAACCGGGTCGACGTGTCAAGCACCAAATAACAATGCAGAACAGCAGGGGGGCGCACCCCACTCGTACCGGCCCAGTAGTAGTAATGAGCAATGAGACGTCAAATCACAATGCTGCACCTTCCCAGACGGACGAAGCAACCATTATTTCACACTTCGGTTCGCCATCATCTCCAACCACGTAGTATTGCATCTGCCTCAAGAGGGACACGCGCATCGCCTTGGTATATCATGACACGTGGGACCGCATGACAAGCCATGCTCCCCCGCCGATCGCTTGGTAAAATCACCTCATTTTTACTATACTTCCTCCGTATCGGTTTACTACATGGCATGCACGTCGTTCTAGGTTGAGAATTTAACTGGCTATATATGTGATGAACAGTACTCTAGCCTTTTAAAAAATGTATACTTTTGTACAGTAGTACTATCGATGGATTGCGCCATGGAGCAAAAATTGAAATTAAAAAAAGGTGGTACATATAGAGAGCGCTCATCGCCAAATTATGCATATAGTACTATTAAAAAAGCTAGTACGTGCTTAATTGGGGTGCTAAATTCTATTAAAGAAATACTAGTAGTATGTATATACTGAAGAGTTAAAGTAACGAGAAGAAACATAACATAGTTCTGCTGGGGGCTCAGCACAACACACCCCTCAAATTAAACTAAGCACACCTGAAATTAAACTATGCAACTAATCCGATAGATATTGCATTAGAACCACCATGAGCAATGATACGGACACCTTACTCACTCGGAGTCCTCGTCCACGTCCTCGACTTCGTCCTGGTCCCTCTTCCTCCTGGCCGATACTTTTTTGCTTGAACCGCACACTTGGCTCTTGCTCTTCATCCAACCCTTGTAGATATTGAAACAAAGGTAGCCATCCATTGCAACATAGTGGATGTGGTCTTTATCTAGTACATTCCGCTGCCATGCATGACGATGAAACGTGTAATGAGGTTTCTCCAGTTTACGGTACGAAGGATGAACCATGGCTCCTTCCAGGGTCAGCATTGAAGGCTGACGAGAGGGCAGCAACCGATTCTTCTGGAGGTCGAAGGGGTTGCCTACAACGAGTCCTATCCGACCCAGGACTTCTTTGTCGTTCTTAAAGTCTACAGTAAGGAATTTCACTGTTTTGTCCTTGAGGAAGTTCTTAAAATCCTGGCACTCAACGTCGGCATGGCATATGTGGTAGACCAAGCAAACATTATGTACGCAAACCTGGATCACGTCAGGCTTCTTCCTCTCTTTGTCCTTTAGATCCTTCTCTCGTCCTAGGACTGTGGTGTACTCAACATCTAGCCCAGCAACCCACTCATCATCTGAGTTTTCGACCATGCGTCTGTAGCGAGAAAGGCATCCTTTCACCGTCGTGGAAGAACAGGTGTAGATGACGTCGAACTCATCACCAGTGATGGTTCTAACCTTGTACTCACCGCCGATCATGGAGATTTGGGACGCCATGGATTTGGGAGGAGGGTTAGGATTAGTGGAACTGTCGTAATGTGGAAGGACGGGACGACTAGGAGCGAACCACCGTAGTATTGAAGGACGTGCGGGGACGAGTAGGAGCGAACTGCCAACATGTGAACGGCAGGGTAGTGGCTTTCCATTCTCCCATGATACGGGATTTTGAGAGCCCTTGGATCTGAGATCGAACGGTTGCATGGCGTGATTCTAGACCTATGGGTGAATATCCTATCCTGGAGGGTTATTTTGCAAATTTTCAGCAACTTAGCATGTGAATGTTTGATCTTAGATCCAAGGGCTGCCAGCAGCCCGTATCATGGTCGCGCCTACCACGACCGTCGCGTCGCTCGCGCGGTCGCGCCCTTGGAGATTTAACACGGTGGGTTAGGCTATCGGATGTTGGCATGTCATACATAGACATCACTTAGTCACTCATACTACAACAAGGTTGGCTATAAGGTTAGCTATAAGTGTATTGTTTTTTACTTCTCTCTATCTCTTTCTTCGTACTCCCTCTGTCCCATAATATAAGAACGTTTTTAACACTAGTGTAGTGCCAAAAATGTTCTTATATTATGGGACACAGGGAGTACTAGTATTTATTGCATTTGCCATTGAGTGACCTCTTCCAATGAAATGGTGTGCTTATTAGTTTTTTGTTGCTAAGTTTGCTTCATTTAATTATCTATAGACTCAAAATTGTCTTTTCACCTAGGTACACGCGCTTAGCACCGTTTCTTCCTTGGGTCACCAAACTAGTCTCTCTCTTCTTTATTAACTTGCCACATCAGACTTTATGCCTATGTGGCAATCTTAGCACCTATAGGAGCAAGTAAGTACTACAATTGTGCGCTTTACATGGCATTTTTGCATATTTGGAGGAAAGAGAGGCAAGGAAAAAGTGGAGAAGTGGGTTGTCATGCAAGAGCCAACCTCTACTACTGGTGGAGCATTCAGAGAGGCACTTGTATGGAGGTGGTTAGGAATCGGGAGACTCACGCTGATCATAGCGCCGCAGTTAAAATGATAATGGGAAGTCAAATCACGGGGCCCCACCTGTCCAACAGTAACTCGCTGTTAAATCACACAGCCCTACGTTTGCAGCAGCCTACTCCCTTGTCTTCTCGCGTCTCTGTCGAACCGACTAGGCGGAACTGCCCCGCCTACCACGTAGGAAAAGCCCCGCCCTCGACTTTTAAATACAACTACATCCGCTTAAGAATCCAATGATATACTTTTTGTGACATAGTAACTCATATTTAGTTAGTCAAATGGATGACCTAGAACTACGTGCAGGCCCTATAAACCGAGACGCCTAAAAATAAAAAATCGAGACGGAGAGCGTAGTTCAGCACATATCTTTTTAGATCAATATAGTCGGGATTCACCAAGGAGCAAAACCAAGTGGTAGGCTGCTCCTGTCGTGTTGGCGTAGCAACTCAAGCAGGGCCGGTCCGCACACAAAATGGCGACACACTTAACATGACCCCTTTGGCCGACATGTGGCTCATCCACCGTCTTGTTCCACGTGCGATGCACCAAACTACAGTTCGGAGCAGCGGTTGGAATTGGAGGCACCCCAGTCGTAGCGCCGCAGTAGTAGAAAATGAGCAATGAGGGGTCAAATCACAAAGCCCCACCTTTCGCGCATTAAGCTGGACGGACGAAGCAACCATCATTTCACTCTAGGGCGCAAGAGCATAAAGAAAAGAGAAAACAATGATGTGTGCGACAGCTACCTAGGGCACCCTAGGGTAGGGGTCTCCACTATAGATCCTTTTTTTTTCAAAGTGTCTCCACTACAAATCGGCTTCTCCCTCGCCCTCTTGAAGTAAACCGATGATGAGTATGGCGGTAGGGTTTGTAGGAGTACTACGGTGTGCGGGGCCATGTCGTAGTAAATGGGTTCGAGTCGACGCCTTAAATATGTGTGGGCCGCTTTATTTTACGGGAACGAGGCAACATTTTGGGTTTGGGGACCAGTGGAGATATAGTACATACAAAACATTGTGGACGTAGGTTCGACCGAAAGGCAATGATGCATGGGCCCTGCATTTTGATATACCCGGGGCCATGTGAAATTTGCTACTCTACTCAAAACTAGTAAGGTACACATGTATTGAACGCATGAGATTTTGAAACCAAATTATGAATACATACACACTATAGCATGTAAAGCTTTGAGTCATATATGCATGATGTAGATGTTCGTTTAGTTCTTATAGTTCATCTCATTCAAAATCAATTAGTTTTATAAAAATGTTAAGATTCATGGGGTTGTGCATTGTAAATCATAAAGTAAAAAACAAATAATGGCAATTCATTTAGAAAAAAATAATCAATTATGATACAGAAGATTCTATAACAAAGGAAAAGTGCTTGTATTTTGAGGTTTGTGCATTATGCTTAAGTTCAACCATGGAGTCTTCTAAATTGTACATGTGGCAAATCTGGTGGAATGTTGATGATATCCAACAGCCAGTAGTGCTCGGATTTGCCTATCTCTGCACTGTCGGATTAGCTACATCCAGCGACCATCTTTCAAAGTTATTGGCACACTATATAGTTCTTGTGCCATAGTTGCATGTTTTGGAAAAAAGCTACTAGTGGGTTGTACTATCTATTTAGGAATAGAAGATGTATACATGGAAGTTCTAGGGAAAGAGATGACATGGAGCATCTCAATTCCTATGAGTAGGGATTGGAAAAGAGATGTCATTTGGTTCACATCATAGGAACTTTTCTATTGAATCTAGAGATGACATGTATTTTAATTCATATGAGGAGGGATTAGAAAAGAGATGTAATTTGGTTCATATCATAGGAACTTTTCTATTGAACATACGCTAATGTTTATTTTCCTTTGAAATTAAGGGAGTATAGGAATCCATTCATATGAGCCAAGTGGCTCTAAAGCTATAGAAATGATATCATGTTTATTTCCTTTGAAATGTGGAGTATATGAATCTATTCCTATGAACCAATTGGCTCTAAAGGAAAAAATCCTATAAAAATCATATCATATAGAGTTCCTATGATATTCCTCGACACTAAAGGATGGTTGAAATTGCTGCGGGTGATACGATGGTCTTTCCTTGTAGACTCCTCACCCATCTTTATAGTTACCTCTCGAAGATGAATGAAATGATATATACAGGGTATTCTACATGTGCAATTTGGTACACGAAAACTCGGTAAAAGTTTGCGAGGTTCGAATTTTCAATAAAGCTATATGCACTGCATTTCGGAACGGAGGGAGCATACGGCAGTTGCTAACACTCATGTGGAAGATTTGTGTGTAGGAGGAGTGGCTGTTCTGTTAAATGACATGGCAAAACTGACACTGTCGGATGCAGATCTAATGGTTCTTACGCCGTTCGTCAGGAAAAGGCTTGTGGCAAATGTTTGTCGGATAATGATTTACGGACACATGCATTGCATTGATACGTGCCCCCCTCTCTCTCACGCACACGCACCCTCATGAGTCACGACTCTCTCGAGTCCTCTCACAGACTCGCACGTCGCACCCACCATCTATCTGCAGGTAGACGTCACGCACATATGTGCTCTTCACACCCTACCCTCAGAACTTCTAAAAAACAAAAGACGTCGCACACATTTTATTTTAGCTCACACGTCACACACTTATACTATTACTCTTGCGGCGAACGTTCTATGGGCATAGTATATTGTACTCTCACGAAGAGAAGCGGCGCACGCACGCACTAGTTCTCTCACACCCACTTTTGGGTACACGTAGGAGCACATTTTTTTGAAGCTGGTACAACAAAATCACTCCACTATATATAAAAGCAAGAGCCTTAGCACTTGCTTTACTAGGGTTCCTCTCGTTCACTCTCTTATGCTCTCCAGATCTAAGCAAGACATAGGTGGCCACACTCTCTCTCAGCTCACGGCTGGTCACAAATCCGGCCGGACAACCTCGATCGGGGCAAGAGTGTAGGTGCATCGTTCACGCTATCGTCGGGGCGAGGGAGGAGACCAACGGCTGCCCGCACGTCCTGATCGACGGCTGTGTCATTCTCTCCGAGAGAGCGCCAGCTCGGGATGGCCTCCGACCCCTTCTTCCTCCCTGCGGTATTGTGGCCAAGATGCGGCCTCCCGACGCCGTCTTTGCCACATGCCGACGACCCTGAGGTATATATTCCTTCGAAACTTGCCTTGCTCTACTGCCCTAGCTCCCTTCGTGTGGATCCTTTTCTACTTCTGTCTGCTGTTCCAAAGCCACCTAGACTTCTACTATTATTAGAGGTAAAGCTAGTTCATATAGTTGACTCTAAGCGTTGGTTCAAATAGGGAAGAAAGTGGGAAAGTTGTAGCATGAATCTAGGACTTGGTTCTAAGAGGAAACGGGGGAAAGTAGTAGATACCTACTATCCCTACGCCCATATCGCTACCGTTATTGTAAAATCACATGAAGCATTAAGCAGTGCCACCTAATGTCACTATAAGTAATGGTCTAGTGCCGTCGATAAATTGAAGCAATGCCACCACCATTTTATGAAGTGCTTCCGTCTTGCTTTATTTCCCATGAATTGAGACTTATCAAATGGAAAAACGAATGTTTTTTAGATGAGCCCTATAAACCCTAGTGGGTACGTCCTCCGTAAAAACAGATTTTTCCAAAACTAAGTCGCTCCCTTTCATGAATTCTGTAGTATACTCCTCCGTCGACGCTCCCTTTCATGAATTCTGTACTTCCTGTCACCGACATGTGGGACATATAGCAACCGGGTCGATGTGTCAAGCACCAAATAACAATGCAGAACAGTCGGGGGGCGCACCCCACTCGTATCGGCCCAGTAGTAGTAATGAGCAATGAGACGTCAAATCACAATGCCGCACCTTCCCAGACGGACGAAGCAACCATTATTTCACACTTCGGTTCACCATCATCTCAAACCACGTAGTATTGCATCTGCCTCAAGAGGGACACACGCATCGCTTTGGTACATCATGACACGTGGGACCACATGACAGGCCATGCTCCCCCGCCGATCGCTCGGTAAAATCACCTCATTTTTACTATACTTCCTCCGCATCGGTTTACTACATGGCATGCACGTCGTTCTAGGTTGAGAATTTAACTGGCTATATATGTGATGAACAGTACTCTAGCCTTTTAAAAAATGTATACTTTTGTACAGTAGTACTATCGTTGGATTGCGCCATGGAGCAAAAATTGAAACTAAAAAAAAGGTGGTACATATAGAGAGCGCTCGTCGCCAAATTATGCATATAGTACTATTAAAAAAGCTAGTACGTGCTTAATTGGGGTGCTAAATTCTATTAAAGAAATACTAGTAGTATGTACATACTGAAGAGTTAAAGTAACGAGAAGAAACATAACATAGTTCTGCTTGGGGCTCAGCACAACACACCCCTCAAATTAAACTAAGCACACCTGAAATTAAACTATGCAACTAATCTAGTAGACACTGCATTAGAACCACCATGAGCAACGATACTGACACATTACTCACTCGGAGTCCTCGTCCACGTCCTCGACTTCGTCCTTGTCCCTCTTCCTCTTGGCCAATACTTCTTTGCTTGAACCGCACACTTGGCTCTTGCTCTTCATCCAACCCTTGTAGATATTGAAACAAAGGTAGCCATCCATTGCAGCGTAGTGGATGTGGTCTATATCTTGTACATTCCGCTGCCATGCATGACGATGAAATGTGTAATGAGGTTTCTCCAGTTTACGGTACGAAGGATGAACCATGGCTCCTGCCAGGGTCAGCATTGAAGGCTGGCGAGAGGGCAACAGCCGATTCTTTTGGAGGTCGAAGGGGTTGCCTACAACGAGGCCTATCCGACCCAGGACTTCTTTGTCGTTCTTAAAGTCTACAGTAAGGAATTTTACTGTTTTGTCCTTGTGGAAGTTCTTAAAATCCTGGCACTCAACGTCGGCATGGCATATGTGGTAGACCAAGCAAACGTTATGTACGCAAACCTGGATCATGTCGGGCTTCTTGCTCTCTTCGTCCTTTAGATCCTTCTCTCGTCCCAGGACTGTGGTGTACTCAACATCTAGCCCCGCAACCCACTCATCATCTGAGTTTTCAAACATGCGTCTAAAGCGAGAAAGGCATCCTTTCACCGTCGTGGAAGAACAGGTGTAGATGACGTCGAACTCATCACCGGTGATGGTTCTAACCTTGTACTCACCGTCGATCATGGAGATTTGGGATGCCATGGATTTGGGAGGAGGGTTAGGATTAGTGGAACTGTCGTAATGTGGAAGGACGGGACGACTAGGAGCGAACCATCGTAGTATTGAAGGATGTGCGAGGACGAGTAGGAGCGAACTGCCAACATGTGAACGGCAGGGTAGTGTCTTTCCATTCTCCCATGATACGGGCTTCCGAGAGCCCTTGGATCTGAGATCGAACGGTTGCATGGCGTGATTCTAGACCTATGGGTGAATATCCTATCCTGGAGGGTTATTCTGCAAATTTTCAGCAACTTAGCATGTGACCGTTTGATCTCATATCCAAGGGCTGCCAGCAGCCCATATCATGGTCGCACCTACCACGACCGTCGCGTCGCTCGCGCGGTCGTGCCCTTGGAGATTTAACACGGTGCATTAGGCTATCTGATGTTGGCATGTCATACATAGTCATCACTTAGTCACTCATACTACAACAAGGTTGGCTATAAGGTTAGCTATAAGTGTATTTTTTTACTTCTCTCTATCTCTTTCTTCGTACTCCCTCCGTCCCATAATATAAGAATGTTTTTAACACTAGTGTAGTGCCAAAAACGTTCTTATATTATGGGACACAGGGAGTACTAGTATTTATTGCATTTGCCAAGGAGTGACCTTTTCCAATGAAATGGTGTGCTTATTAGTTTTTTGTTGCTAAGTTTGCTTCATTTAATTATCTATAGACTCGAAATTTTCTTTTCACCTAGGTACACGCGCTTAGAACCGTTTCTTCCTTGGGTCACCAAACTAGTCTCTCTCTTCTTGATTAACTTGCCACATCAGACTTTATGCCTATGTGGCAAGCTTAGCACCTGTAGGAGCAAGTAAGTACTACAATAGTGCGCTTTACATGGCATTTCTGCATATGTGGAGGAAAGAGAGGCAAGGAAAAAGTGGAGAAATGGGCTGTCATGCAAGAGCCAGCCTCTACTACATGGTGGAGCATTCGGAGAGGCACCTGTATGGAGGTGGTCAGGAATCGGGAGACTCACGCCGGTCGTAGCGCCGCAGTTAAAATGATAATGGCAAGTCAAATCACGGGGCCCCACCTGTCCAGCAGTAACTCGCTGTTAAATCACACAACCCTACGTTTGCAGCAGCCTACTCCCTCATCTTCTCACGTCTCTGTCGAACTGACTAGGCGGAATTGCCCCGCCTACCGTGCAGGAAAAGCCCCGCCCTCGACTTTTAAATACAACTACATCCGCTTAAGAATCCAATGATATACTTTTTGTGACATAGTAACTCATATTTAGTTAGTCAAATGGATGACCTAGAACTACATGCATGCCCTATAAACCGAGACGCCTAAAATAAAAAACCGAGACAGAGAGGGTAGTTCAGCACGTATCTTTTTAGATCAATATAGTCGGGATTCACCAAGGAGCAAAACCAAGTGGTAGGCTGCTCCTGTCGTGTTGGCGTAGCAACTCAAGCAGGGTCAGTCCGCACACGAAATGGCGAAACACTTAACATGACCCCTTTGGCCGACATTTGGCTCATCCACCAACTTGTTCCGCGTGCGATGCACCAAATTACAGTTCAGAACAGCGGTTGGAATTGGAGGCACCCCGGTCGTAGCGCCGCAGTAGTAGAAAATGAGCGATGAGGGGTCAAATCACAAAGCCCCACCTTTCGCGCATTAAGCTGGACGGACGAAGCAACCATCATTTCACTCTAGGGCGCAAGAGCATAAAGAAAAGAGAAAACAATGATGCGTGTGGCAGCTACCTAGGGCACCCTAGGGTAGGGGTCTCTACTACAGATCCTTTTTTGAAAGCGCCTCCACTACAAATCGGCTTCTCCCTCGTCCTCTTGAAGAAAACCGATGATGAGTGCGGCGGTACGGTTTGCAGGAGTACTACGGAGTGCGGGGCCACGTCGTAGTAAATGGGTTCGAGTTGACACCTTAAATATGTGTGGGCCGCTTGATTTTACGGGAACGAGGCAGCATTTTGGGTTCGGGGACCAGTGGAGATATAGTACATACAAAAAATTGTGGACGTAGGTTCGACCGAAAGGCAATGATGCATGGGCCCTGCATTTTGATACACCCAGGGCTGCATGAAATTTGCTATTCTACTCAAAACTAGTAAGGTACACATGTATTGAACGCATGAGATTTTGAAACCAAATTATGAATAAATACACACTATAGCATGTAAAGCTTTGAGTCATATATGCATGATGTAGATGTTCATTTAGTTCTTATAGTTCATCTCATTCAAAATCAATTAGTTTTATAAAAATGTTAAGATTCATGGGGTTGTGCATTGTAAATCATAAAGTAAAAAACAAATAATGGCAATTCATTTAGAAAAAAAAATCAATTATGATACAGAAGATTCTATAACAAAGGAAAAGTGCTTGTGTTTTGAGGTTTGTGCATTATGCTTAAGTTCAACCATGGAGTCTTCTAAATTGTACATGTGGCAGATCTGGTGGAATGTTGATGATATCCAACGGCCAGTAGTGCTCGGATTTGCCTATCTCTGCACTGTTGGATTAGCTACATCCAGCGGCCATCTTTCAAAGTTATTGGCACACTATATAGTTCTTGTGCCATAGTTGCATGTTTTGGAAAAAAGCTACTAGTGGGTTGTACTATCTATTTAGGAATAGAAGATGTATACATGGAAGTTCTAGGGAAAGAGATGACATGGAGCATCTCCATTCCTATGAGTAGGGATTGGAAAAGAGATGTCATTTGGTTCACATCATAGGAACTTTTCTATTGAATCTAGAGATGACATGTATCTCAATTCCTATGAGGAGGGATTAGAAAAAAGATGTAATTTGGTTCATATCATAGGAACTTTTCTATTGAATCTACGCTAATGTTTATTTTCTTTGAAATTAAGGGAGTATAGGAATCCATTCATATGAACCAAGTGGCTCTAAAGCTATAGAAATGATATCATGTTTATTTCCTTTGAAATGTGGAGTATATGAATCTATTCCTATGAACCAATTGGCTCTAAAGGAAAAAGTCCTACAAAAATCATATCATATAGAGTTCCTATGATATTCCTCGACACTAAAGGATGGTTGAAATTGCTGCGGGTGATACGATGGTCTTTCTTTGTAGACTCCTCACCCATCTTTATAGTTACCTCTCGAAGATGAATGAAATGATATATACAGGGTATTCTACATGTGCAATTTGGTACACGAAAACTCGGTAAAAGTTTGCGAGGTTCGAATTTTCAATAAAGCTATATGCACTGCATTTCGGAACGGAAGGAGCATACGGCAGTTGCTAACACTCACATGGAAGATTTGTGTGCAGGAGGAGTGGTTGTTCTGTTAAATGACATGGCAAAACTGACACTGTCGGATGCCGATCCAACGGTTCTTACTGCGTTCGTCAGGAAAAGGCTTGTGGCAAACGTTTGTCGGATAATGATTTACGGACACATGCATTGCATTGATACGTGCCCCCCTCTCTCTCACACACACGCACCCTCATGAGTCACGACTCTCCTGAGTCCTCTCGCAGACTCGCACATCACACCCATCGTCTATCTACAGGTAGACGTCACACACATATGTGCTCTTCACACCCTACCCTCAGAACTTCTAAAAAACAAAAGACGTCGCGCACATTTTATTTTAGCTCACATGTCACACACTTATACTATTACTCTTGCGGCGAACGTTCTTTGGGCATAGTATATTGTACTCTCACAAAGAGAAGTGGTGCACGCACGCACTAGTTCTCTCACACCCACTTGTGGGTACACGTAGGAGCGCATTTTTTTGAAGCTGGTACAACAAAATCACTCCACTATATATAAAAGCAGGAGCCTTAGCACTTGCTTTACTAGGGTTCCTCTCGTTCACTCTCTCATGCTCTCCAGATCTAAGCAAGACATAGGTGGCCACACTCTCTCTCAGCTCACGGCTGGTCACAAATCCGGCCGGACAACCTCGACCGGGGCAGGAGTGTAGGTGCATCGTTCACGCTGTCGTCGGCGGCGAGGGAGGAGACCAATGGCTGCCCGCACGTCCTGATCGGTGGCCGTGTCATTCTCTCCGAGAGAGCGCCAGCTCGGGAGGGCCTCCGACCCCTTCTTCCTCCCTGCGGTATTGTGGCCAAGATGCGGCCTCCCGACGCCGTATTTTCCACATGCCGACGACCCTTAGGTATATATTCCTTCGAAACTTGCCTTGCTCTACTGCCCTAGCTCCCTTTGTGTGGATCCTTTTCTACTTCCGTCCGCTGTTCCAAAGCCACCTAGACTTCTACTATTATTAGAGGTAAAGCTAGTTCATACAGTTGACTCTAAGCGTTGGTTCAAATAGGGAAGAAAGTGGGAAAGTTGTAGCATGAATCTAGGACTTGGTTCTAAGAGGAAACAGGGGAAAGTAGTAGATACCTGTTGTCCCTACGCCCATATCGCTACCGTTAATGTAAAATCACATGAAGCATTAAGCAATGCCACCTAATGTCACTATAAGTAATGGTCTAGTGCCGTCGATAAATTGAAGCAATGCCACCACCATTTTATGAAGTGCTTCCATCTTGCTTTATTTCCCATGAATTCTGTTTTTGCAATTACACTTAAATCTCACACCGCTAACATTGCTTCATCCCAGTGGAACTGCAAAAATTTGATTGCACATTTACTGAACATGTGCTACTCTCATGACCTTAATACTAATGCTATTGTTCTGCATGTTAATCTAGTGGCATTGTTGATGTGATGTGATGCTACTTACTTAAGGACTCTTCATACTGTCAATCTAGTGCTAATTATAACACAATAGATGCTGCTGTTAATCATATGCCACTGCAAATATCTGTCACCGTTTAAATAACCGTATTTCGTATTAGCGCAAACAGGGATGTATGTCTCCATACCGTTTCGGGATGTCTGTCTCCGTATCGTTTCTATCCGCGCAATCAAAAGCACACACCTCAATTTTAGTACAACTGTGCAAAATGAGATGGCTATCCCTTGTTGCCATCGTCTAACCTCACGTCTTCAAGGTATCCCTACATTAGTAGTAACTAAGGTAGAATGACCAACGCAATCTAAAAGAAGCTGATTCATACGTTTTACTTTCTGATTGCAGTGCAGGGACGAGCAAAAACAACTGCATCCTAGTCCAGAATGCACTTTCTACCAGTTCATCCATGGACCGAGGACTAGCTGGCACGGCTGCACGGCAGTTTTTGGACAGGTGCACGGACAAGAGGCATTGTGGTCTGCTTATTTCTCCAAATAGCGGCGCTTAAATTTAGTGGAATGCACAAGAATTTCACCTGGTCAGTACACTGCATGGTTCAGTTCAGCATTCCAGCTGAGACCACAATTATAATTGGTTATTCTGGAATGAGAGAACCTAACCCTGGATGGTGGCAACAAGAAAAAACTAGAGTGAACTCCAGGAAATTTAAGCCTGCCGGGAGGCCCTTTGCTCAGAGAAGCCTTGCTTGTTTTTTTTTTCTGATTTGTAAACCTTCTCACAACTTTGTCTTTTGCTGTGAACTAGTATATGTTTGTTATGTTCTATGAATCATTGAGATGTATAAAATTGCTTAACTTATGCTTTTCAAGTTTTTTATAAATATGAGTTTAATGTGAGTGTTCCACATGAGCGCTGGACTAGCGTGTGAACGTTTGTAATTTATTACATTATGGCCTCAATTAACTGCATGAACCACTGTAACAAGATACATAGTTGCTTATATGTCAGACAACAGATTGTTGATTGTTAGCTGGTCGATAGCCTAGTGTTGAAGCGAGCTGAGCCAATGTGCCGTGTTTTACACAACTGCTTACAAGTGGGGTAGCACCAACAGTGTTTACAAGTACTTATGTACACATCGGCACACAGTTCTCAAACGAGTGCTCTATTTCATCAAAACACACACTGCTCGTATAATAAACCGTGACAACTTATGTCTTACCATACCATATTCATGAAAAAACTAGTGAGGACGCATCTGTTTCAGCAACAATTACGATGGTTCTCACATGATTCACGGACACACAAAAGTAGCAACAGTTCCCATAGACAGATTCAAACAGAGTACTAGCCCCAGAGGGGTCGATAACAAGCAAGGTTTGGATCATTAGACACAATCCAAACTACTATTAAACACTAGCTGGGGCAACTATTTCATGCCTCGATCTAATTTGGGCTGGACACAAGATGGACCTTGCCATGAACATCATCGAGGATGTCCTGCAGCAGCTCAATCATGTGAACCTTCATGAAGACAACCTTGTGGCCTTGCCACTGATAAACTTGTTTGTGGAGGCATACCACACCATCTTCCTGCGTAAGCTTGACAAGAACAGTATGCCTCACAAACTAAGGAGTAGCTTTGAACTTCTTGTGCTTCAGTACACCCTAGACAACACGCCTGACAACAGTGAGGCTGGAATACAACTCTTCATTGGTATAACCGCAAATGACTTCCAGGATCCAACAGCCTAAGAACTCTGTTTTCCCAGTGCGTATATTCAGGTCATCCGCCTCATAGTGAGTGACATGTACAACCACACAATCCTTGTCTGCATCAGGGCTCTAATTGAAATAGAAACAAATTCTGAATTACTTTTCAGTATAAGAAACACAAGTTATTTAAACCACTATGTATAGCATAGCATCGAAGCTAATAAAATTTTGTATTATTAATCACCACATACTTAGATGAAAAACCACAATCGAGATCGACAA
>NC_041383.1:416676225-416714880 GCF_002162155.2 Triticum dicoccoides
GGGCGTTGACCATCTCAGTAGTGGCCGTGAGCCTATCTGGGGTGGGCTCGGTGGCTGCCTCCATTTTCTTGGAGCTCTTTGTCTCGTGGGGATCAGCCTCCCCAATATTGGCAGATCTTTGCCTGGTTCTCCTGGTCCATCATGAAACTGACGAATACTAGGATACCACTAAAAGGAAAACACAATCACAATGACAATGAAACAAAAAAAGAGCGAGGATCGGTTACTGCTTTGCAAAAGTTCTTTTTTTTCTCTGAACAAAAATATACCAACATCACTGATCCGCTTACCTTCCCTTCGTTGGGAGAGAAGAACAGTGGCAGATGCGAGTGTTGCCTTTCTTGAAGACGGTGAGGGAGAAGGGGATTCAGTGAAGAGTGAAATGATGGTTGCTTCGTCCGTCAAACTTAGACTGTGGGGAGGTGGGGTTTTGTGATATGACGGCTCGTTACTGCCGCGCTACGACCGGGATGACTCTCCGCCTGCATACTGCCTTCTAATTTTGTGGATGGCATTTGGGCCTGCGCACTACATGGCCCACATGTCGGTGAACAAAAGTATAATGGCATTCAGTAGAGGGAGACGTTTCAATGACCTAGGAGGAGCCAGAAGCGGTAGAGTGTCTCCACTGTACTAGTAGTAATTGTTTTTCTGGGTAGCTGTAGAGTGTCTCCACTGTACTAGTAGTAATTGTTTCTCTGGGCCCAAGACAAAACAGCCCATTCACACTAGTAAATAGTAAAATCAATTCAAAAGCCCATATATTTACTGAATGAGAGGCGCTACCCACACACAGCACACCCCCCCCCAAAAACCTGGGTGCCCTTCTTCGTCCTCGCTCCCACCCACCTCACGCCAGCTCGCTCCACTCTAACCCCCAAATTCCTCACCTCACTCCTACAGAAAACCCCAGCTCCCCTTCTTCCTCACTCCTACAGAAAACCCCCAGCTCCACTTCTTCTTCGCTTGCACTACAACTAGGCTCGGCATTTGTTACTCTGCTCAAATCCATGAGCGCGATGCGACGCCCTCGAGGAAAATGGAGTCGGCTGACCCCAGCGCCAAGAAGATGAGGCTCCCGCCAGCAGCGACGCCTGTTGTAGATCCCGCACCCGGCAGCGCGGGGAGAAGCGACGACCCCGCCCCCACCGGATCCCAGGAACCCGTAGAATCTCGGGTGGACCGCATCAGCGATCTCCCGGATGCCGTCCTTGGGGAGATCATCTCGCTTCTCCCCACCAAGAATTGCTGCCGCACCCAAGTCCTCTCAATTCGGTGGCGCCCTCTATGGCGCGCCGTGCCCCTTAATCTCGACTGTCCTTAGCTATCTCTCTTCAATGATTTTGAAATCTCAGAGCCATCATCTCCTCCCACCAGGACTCCGTTCAAAGCCTCTACATCCCGTCATGCTACCTGAGCAAGCATACCATGCCGTGCACGGTGGACGCCTGGCTGAAATCCCCTAAATTCACAGAACTACAGGTGCTTCAGTTCTACTATTCCCCTGGAAATCACATACCACATACCGAACGCCATGAACTTGTGCCCTCAGCACCGATGTCCATCTCACGGTTTTCCTCCTCTCTCCACACCGCCACCTTTGCGCTGTGCTACCTACCAGACAATCTGGTACTAAACCTTCGACTCCCATTTCTCAAGAAACTTCCACTTGTATGGGTTCGTATATCGGAGGCCTCATTGCACAACATCATCCACTCCAGTTGCCCTGCGCTGGAGTGCTTGGTGCTTGTTTTCACAGTTAGAATCGGTTGTCTTCAAATAAACTCGCCTAACCTTATAAGAATTGGAATTTCTTTTGACGGAAGGCAGCTCATCATCCAAGATGCCCCTTCACTTCAAAGGTTGATCCTTGATTCTAGTTATTCACCGTTGCAAATAACCGTCCTCTCTGCGCCTAAACTGGAGACCTTGGGTGTAATACATGATCTCTGTGCTCATTTCAATATGGTGTTTGGCTCCACAGTTCTTCAGGTACTTTATATTATCATCTACACTTGTAACCATAAGCTGCATTTTAAATTTCTGTGCATAAGTTATATATCATATTGGAGTACACATTTTGTACTAATATTATGTTCTATGCTCAATGAAGAGTTTCTCCATGGATGGCCTATCAATGGTGCTGGATTCTGTCAAGATCTTATATATCCAAATGAATAGTTTTGATCTGAACAAGATTATTGGCTTGCTGCAATGCTTTCCATGTCTGGAGAAGTTGTATATAAAGGTGATAATTTCACGCACATTGGAAGCCCGCATACAATGTACTAGAATTAACCGTTCAGCTGTTGCTCTTTCGACACTCTTCTTTTAGACCTTAACTATTTTCAATCTTCATGTCTATTTAGGCAACATGACGGGGTAAGAAAGTTATAACCAATCGGTGGATTCGTAAGCATCGGGATTTTCTCACTTCTCATGAGATTCGATTGAAGACAATAATGCTAGAACGATATGTAGCCAACCGTGCAAACACTAGATTTGTCACATTCTTCGTGCTAAACGCGACGTTACTATTGTCCATCAGGCTTAAGTTTATCAGCAGCATGGTTTTGATGGATGGGTATGTCGAAGAGCAAAAAAGGAGTTTCAGGTGGGCAAAAGAGATTCTGAACGTGTCGGGCTTCTATTTACAACATATTGTGGTCATAATCCATTAAATTTTACGACCCAGGATGTTCATTCTATGGACCAGACCGATCCATTTGACTATGACTGCCGAAAACAGTGCTGGAGTTAGATGTTGTTGCCCTTTTCAATCTGGGTTTTTTTGTAAACCTGATGAACAATTAACCCTCGTGCTTTTGTACAGTTTATAAGATGGAGTTAGATGTTCCTGCCCTTTTCAACTCGGTTGTGACTGTCATATTTTCTTTGAAACAAGGCAAATGGCTTGCCATTCGTTTAATTTAGAGTGAAATATTGTAAAAAATCCCAACCAAGGGAAATAACATCACTCTCGCTGGCTGCTTGAGCTCACTGTGCATTATAGAAGCCAAGTGATTAGCCCCCACCAGCACCCACAAACTTATTTTGAACTAGCACATCAAATGGGCTGTAAATTTTCATAGGAAAGGCTGCATGACCGTGACAGATTTGGATTCTGACATTTGGGACCCGCGAGGAAATAGCCTATCCAAGGTGGTGTCGATTTACTAGCCAGTCAACAAACAAGTCTTCCTACCAGCCATTGGATTGACATCCAACATCTGTCGTGTATCTTCTATCTCTTGTCTTCTTCTTCCTCCAGCCGCCCAAACCAAACCACCCGTCAGCTCCGCCTGCTCCTGCCTCCCATGGCTGGTTGTGCCTTCGCCACCCTACCGTACGTACCCTCCAACGTTGGCCAGTCCCTCCCTCTATTCCCCCACACGTCCTGTTATTCTCCAGCGACGTCAGCCCCAACACGCACCCGTGCCCGAACCAGTCAACCCTCGTACTCCCCTCCACCTGCGACTGGACCGGCGCATCTTCCACGGCTCCTGTTCGTTCCGTCTGAGGTCTCGTCGTCGTCCTCCGCCTTGCGGCCTTGGTTCGCTCGCCGTGCGCGGTGCGCCACCCTCTTGCGTTGTCAACGTCGTCAACAACTGAGAGGAACAAGGAGATGACTGTACGTGGAGAGGATGACAGTAGGGACCCACCAGCGTCATGGCAGTATGCAAGCAAGTGCCTCTATATTACAAGCCCAAAAATATGGTTCCTCCTAATGGTTGGACATCTGGGGCTCACGCCATTGTCAACGTAGTCAATAAACGAGAGAATTACACTACGAGCGGCTGACACCACGGACCCAGCAGGTCGCGCAGTTTTTTTTGGAACAAGCAGTTGTTATTTACTAGTTTTAGCGACGGATCAGGGTAACAACGGGCCTGTGCGGGGGCTGTGGCCCGTCTAGCCAAGGTTTTATTTATGTTTACCACATCATGAGCTCAGTTGTGTTTTTTTCTTGCAGAAAATGGCTAGCCCAGTTCAGTTTTATTTAAACAAATACCCAAACAAGGCCTACTTGCAAATCTTTTAAGACATGGAGAGTTTCATTCGGTTTGCCCAGAAATGGGTTGTACATTTTTAAAACACATCAAATCGGGAATTAGTTTCAATTTTTTTTCATTACAGGATTTTAAATTCCATTGATTTTTATGCGTGGACAATTATTTGGATTTTATATTTATATAAATTATTTTTCAAAATAGTTTGAATGTGAATTGATATTTCTGGATTAAAAATAGTTGACCGCACCGAAATATGCAAAATTTCATATACTTTTTAACCGTGGCCACAATATGGGGTGTAATGCTAACAAAAAGAAGATGGGCTCCAAAAAAATTCTTAAGAATTAGCAAATGGGCTGTACATTATTAAAAATAATGGCAGATGGGCTGTATGACAGATTTGAGGCTGACTTGTGCGCCTACTACAGGTTGACGCGTATGCTTTCATAAAAAAAAGGTTGACGCACGCAACGCCCTGTCAACTTAGTCAACACATGAGAGCAGTGACTGTTGGATGTCCATCCAACGGCTGTCGTGCTTCTTCAATCTATGCTCTTCATGCTCCAGCCGCTCAAACAAGCGCCGGCGGGACTGCCTGTTCCCTCCTCCCGCGGCCGGCTATGTTGCCGCATAGGCCTCACGGCCCCACCATACTCCCATCACTGGCCTAGCCATCCCTCTACTCACCCACACATGCTGTTATTCTCCGCGGACGACAGACGAACCAGTAAACCATTGTACTCCTCCACGTGGGAAACAACTGCCGAGTATTCCCAGGCTCCGTGTCATTCCCTTCCCAGGCCTCCTCGTCGTCCACCGCCCTGGTGCTCTCGGCGCGTCCTGGTCAACGTGGTCAATGAACGACATCCATCGGGAGTGGACTGTACGTGGAGAGGGTGACAGATGGGTCCACGGCCGCACGCAAGGAAATGCCTCCTTATTACGCGCAAAATAATGATTCCTCCACCTAAAAGCTAGGACCCACAGGAAGGGCCTCTGTATTTTGCGAAAAAACATTCCCCCCGCTGACAGGTCGGACCCACCAGCTATATCTTCGCACGCAAGGAAGTGCCTCCTTATTACGCCCAAAAAAAAATTAATATCCCTGCTAGCTGGGACCCACCATATTGTTGGGCTGACTTGTGGGCCTACTAAGTTGATGGGGACGGAGGGCTTTGTCAACTTAGTCAATACTCCAGTGACCGTATGATGTCCATCCAACGGCCATAGTGCTTCTTCAACCTCTGGTATTCTTGCTCCAGCCGCCCAAAGCAGCGCCGGTCGTACCGCCTGCTCCTGCCTCCACTCACCCACACCCCCTGTTATTCTGCGGCAACGGCAGCCTCACACCGTAGCCGAACCAGTGAACGCTCGTACTCCTCTCTGCGTGGGCATCCACTGCCGCGTCTTCCCCGGCTCTGCCGCGTCCCCTTCCTAGGCCTCGCCATCGTCCACCGCCATGGTGCTCTCGGCATGGCGTGGTCAATGTGGTCAACGACCGACTTCCATCGAAAGAGTACTGTACGTGGAGAGGCTGGCAGCTGGATCCACAGCAGCCGCAAGGAAGTGCCTCCTTATTACATGGAAAATAATTATTCCTCCACCTGACAGCGGGGACCCACCAGACGGGCCACCAGTATTTTGCAAAAAAAAAACGTTTCCACGTGACTGCTGGGACCCACCGGACGGGCCACCGTATTTCGCAAAAAAAAAGTTCCCCCCGCTGTCAGCTCGAACCCACCGGAAGTGCCTCCTTATTACGCACAAAAAAAATGAATACTCCCCCGGCTAGCTGGGACCCACCTTGGTGGGAGGCTGACCTATGGGCCTACTAAGTTGACGGGGACGAAGGGCTTTGTCAACTTAGTCAATATGAACAATTCTAGCTCCATTGACCGTACGATGTCCATCCAACGGTCGTAGTGCTTCTTCAACCTCTGATCTTCTTGCTCCAGCCGCCCAAAGCAGCGCCGGTCGTGCCGCATGCTCCTGCCTCCCATGGCCGGATGTGCTGCCGCGGAGGCCTCACCGCCCCTACTATTCCCACCGCTGGCCAGGCCCTGCGGCGACGGCAGCCTCACACCACAGCCGAACCAGTGAACCCTCGTACTCCTCTCCGCGCGGGCTTCCACTACCGCATCTTCCCCGACTCCGCATCGTCCCCTTCCTAGGCCTCGCTGTCGTCCACCGCCGTGGTGCTCTCCGTGTGGCGTGGTCAACGTGGTCAAGGAACGACTTCCATCGGAAGAGTACTTTACGTGGAAAGGCTGACAGCTGGGTCCATGGCCACAGCCCAGTTTTTTTGTGATTTGCCAAGTAAGTTGGTTTGTCAGGCCTGCTGGGCTGCAAATCTTTCAAGAAGAGGAGAGCTTTCATTCGGCTGGCCGATAAAATGGCCCATCAGTAATGAGAAATGGGTTGTACATTAACACATCAAACCGGCAATTAGTTTCAAATTTCTTTTTTTCATTTTGAGATTTTAAATTACATTTATTTTTATGCGTGGAGAATTTGTTGGATTTTATGTTGATATACATTTATTTTTAAAATCAGTTCGAACGTGAGTCAAAATTTCGGGATTAAAAACAGTTCGGACCGCACTGAAATATGCAAACTTTCGTATAATTTTTTAACTGTGGCCACAATATGGGCTGTAATGCTAACAAAAAGAATATGGGCTCCAAAAAAACCCTTAAGAATTAGCAAATGGGTTGTAAATTATTAAAAATAATGGCAGATAGACTGTATGCTGTTTTCCACAGATTTGAGGCTTTCCTAAAAAAAAGGTTGGCGCACAAGCAGTGACTGTTGGATGTCCATCCAACGGCCGTCATGCTTCTTCAATCTCTGCTCTTCCAGCTCCAACCGCTCAAACAAGCGCCGGCGGGACTGCTTGCTCCCTCCTCCCCGTGGCCGACAGTGCTGCCGCGCAGGCCTCACCACCCCATCATACTCCCATTGCTGGCCTAGCCATCCCTCTACTCACCCACACCTGCTGTTATTCTCCAGTGACGGCAGACGAACCAGTAAACCCTCATACAGTCGTACTCCCCTCCGCGTGGGAAACAACTGCCGAGTCTTCCCTGCCTCCGTGTCGTTCCCTTCCTAGGCCTCGCCGTCGTCCACCGCCCTGGTGCTCTCGGCGCAGCCTGGTCAACATGGTCAGCGACTGACATGCATCTGAAGTGGAATTGTACGTGGAGAGGCCGACAGCTGGGTCCACGGCCACACGCAAGAAAATGCCTCCTTATTACGCGCAAAATAATGATTCCTCAACCTGACATCAGGGACCCACCGAAAGGGCCTCTGTATTTCACGAAAATGACGTTACCGCCACTAACAGCTCGGCCCCACCAGCTATATCTTCGCACGCAAGGAAGTGCCTCCTTATTACGCACAAAAAAATGAATACTCCCCCTATTAGCTGGGACCCAGTATGTGGCAGGCTGACTTGTGGGCCTACTAAGTTGACGGGGACGGAGGGCTTTGTCAACTTAGTCAATATGCATGATTCTAGCTCCAGTGACTGTACGATGTCCATCCAACGGCCATAGTGCTTCTTCAACCTCTGGTATTCTTGCTCCAGCCGCCCAAAGCAGCGCCGGTCGTACCGCCTGCTCCTGCCTCCACTCACCCACACCCCCTGTTATTCTGCGGCAACGGCAGCCTCACACCGTAGCCGAACCAGTGAACGCTCGTACTCCTCTCTGCGTGGGCATCCACTGCCGCGTCTTCCCCGGCTCTGCCGCGTCCCCTTCCTAGGCCTCGCCATCGTCCACCGCCATGGTGCTCTCGGCATGGCGTGGTCAATGTGGTCAACGACCGACTTCCATCGAAAGAGTACTGTACGTGGAGAGGCTGGCAGCTGGATCCACAGCAGCCGCAAGGAAGTGCCTCCTTATTACGTGGAAAATAATTATTCCTCCACCTGACAGCGGGGACCCACCAGACGGGCCACCAGTATTTTGCAAAAAAAACGTTTCCACGTGACTGCTGGGACCCACCGGACGGGCCACCGTATTTCGCAAAAAAAAAAGTTCCCCCCGCTGTCAGCTCGAACCCACCGGAAGTGCCTCCTTATTACGCACAAAAAAATGAATACTCCCCCGGCTAGCTAGGACCCACCTTGGTGGGAGGCTGACCTATGGGCCTACTAAGTTGACGGGGACGAAGGGCTTTGTCAACTTAGTCAATATGAACAATTCTAGCTCCATTGACCGTACGATGTCCATCCAACGGTCGTAGTGCTTCTTCAACCTCTGATCTTCTTGCTCCAGCCGCCCAAAGCAGCGCCGGTCGTGCCGCATGCTCCTGCCTCCCATGGCCGGATGTGCTGCCGCGGAGGCCTCACCGCCCCTACTATTCCCACCGCTGGCCAGGCCCTGCGGCGACGGCAGCCTCACACCACAGCCGAACCAGTGAACCCTCGTACTCCTCTCCGCGCGGGCTTCCACTGCCGCATCTTCCCCGACTCCGCATCGTCCCCTTCCTAGGCCTCGCTGTCGTCCACCGCCGTGGTGCTCTCCGTGTAGCGTGGTCAACGTGGTCAAGGAAGGACTTCCATCGGAAGAGTACTTTACGTGGAAAGGCTGACAGCTGGGTCCATGGCCACAGCCCAGTTTTTTTGTGATTTGCCAAGTAAGTTGGTTTGTCAGGCCTGCTGGGCTGCAAATCTTTCAAGAAGAGGAGAGCTTTCATTCGGCTGGCCGATAAAATGGCCCATCAGTAATGAGAAATGGGTTGTACATTAACACATCAAACCGGCAATTAGTTTCAAATTTCTTTTTTTCATTTTGAGATTTTAAATTACATTTATTTTTATGCGTGGAGAATTTGTTGGATTTTATGTTGATATACATTTATTTTTAAAATCAGTTCGAACGTGAGTCAAAATTTCGGGATTAAAAACAGTTCGGACCGCACTGAAATATGCAAACTTTCGTATAATTTTTTAACTGTGGCCACAATATGGGCTGTAATGCTAACAAAAAGAATATGGGCTCCAAAAAAACCCTTAAGAATTAGCAAATGGGTTGTAAATTATTAAAAATAATGGCAGATAGACTGTATGCTGTTTTCCACAGATTTGAGGCTTTCCTAAAAAAAAGGTTGGCGCACAAGCAGTGACTGTTGGATGTCCATCCAACGGCCGTCATGCTTCTTCAATCTCTGCTCTTCCAGCTCCAACCGCTCAAACAAGCGCCGGCGGGACTGCCTGCTCCCTCCTCCCCGTGGCCAACAGTGCTGCCGCGCAGGCCTCACCACCCCATCATACTCCCATTGCTGGCCTAGCCATCCCTCTACTCACCCACACCTGCTGTTATTCTCCAGTGACGGCAGACGAACTAGTAAACCCTCATACAGTCGTACTCCCCTCCGCGTGGGAAACAACTGCCGAGTCTTCCCTGCCTCCGTGTCGTTCCCTTCCTAGGCCTCGCCGTCGTCCACCGCCCTGGTGCTCTCGGCGCAGCCTGGTCAACATGGTCAGCGACTGACATGCATCTGAAGTGGAATTGTACGTGGAGAGGCCGACAGCTGGGTCCACGGCCACACGCAAGAAAATGCCTCCTTATTACGCGCAAAATAATGATTCCTCAACCTGACATCAGGGACCCACCGAAAGGGCCTCTGTATTTCACGAAAATGACGTTACCGCCACTAACAGCTCGGCCCCACCAGCTATATCTTCGCACGCAAGGAAGTGCCTCCTTATTACGCACAAAAAAATGAATACTCCCCCTATTAGCTGGGACCCAGTATGTGGCAGGCTGACTTGTGGGCCTACTAAGTTGACGGGGACGGAGGGCTTTGTCAACTTAGTCAATATGCATGATTCTAGCTCCAGTGACTGTACGATGTCCATCCAACGGCCATAGTGCTTCTTCAACCTCTGGTATTCTTGCTCCAGCCGCCCAAACCAGCGGCGGTCATGCCTCGTGCTCCTACCTCCTGTGGCCGGCTGTGATGCGACGGAGGCCGCACCACCCCTACTACTCCCACCACTGGTCAGGCCATCCCTCTACTCACCCACACCCCCTGTTATTCTACGGCGACGGCAGCCTCACACCGCAGCCTAACCAGTGAACCCTCATACTCCTCTTCGCGTGGGCATCCACTGCTGCGTCTTCCCTGGCTCCACCCTTCCTAGGCCTCACCGTCGTCCACCGCCGTGGTGCTCTCGGTGCGGCATGGTCAATTTGGTCAACGACTGACTTCCATCGTAAGAGTACTGTACGTGGCGAGGCTGGCAGGTAGGTCCACGGCAGCCGCAAGAAAGTGCCTCCTTATTACGCGCAAAATAATTATTCCTCCACCTGACAGTGGGGACCCATCGGACGGGCCACCGTATTTCGCGAAAAAAAACATTTCCCCCTGACTGCTCGGACCCACCAGCTACATCTTCGCACTCAAGAAAGTGCCTGACAGTCGGGACCCACCTGGTCGAAGCGTACGTAGCATTGTCATTCTGGTCGCAAACGTGTACGTACATATATACTGGTGGATGTAGAGGCGCGCACGTGTCGTAGTAGAGTCGCGCACGTAGCATGTACACGTACGTACAATGTCCAGGGTGCAAGAAAGAAAATATGGCCACGTATGTGTACATACGGGCGGGGTCTCGAACGCCTACTCGCGCATACGTACGGCCAGGGCTCGTGTACATGGCTGGGTCGGAATGGAGAAACAGCGTCGTTGTCGTGTTCATGGGGAGGCAACGGAATGCATCGTGTTCATGGGGAGGCAACGGAATGCGTCGTGTTCATGGGGAGGCAACGAAATGCGTCGTGTTCATCGGGAGGCAACGGAACGCGTGGGAGCCAACCGGCTGGGTCGGAACGGAATGCGTGGGCGTGTTCATCGGGAGGGCTTGGACGGAACAGGAGATGGAAACGAGGACTGGCGTACCGCAGAACAGAGGAAACGACCTTGTGTTCGACCGGCCACGTTCGAAACAGGATCCTGTTCATCGGGAGGGGTCCGGCGTACCGCAAAACGGAGGAAACGGACCTCCTATGGTCGAAACGGGAGTCCTGTTGATCGGGAGGGGTGCGACATACCGCAAAACGGACGAAACAGACTTGTGTTGGAGCGCTACGGTCGAAACGGGGGTCCTGTTGATTGGGAGGGGTGTGGCGTTCCGCAAAACGGATGAAACGGACTTGTGTTTGAGCGCTACGATCGAAATGGGAGTCATGTTCATCGGGAGGGGTGTGGCGTACCGCAAAACGGGACTCCACGGAATACTGTTCATCTCCATCATCGACCTCCTCCAGCCTCCACGGGCTACCGTCGACCTCCTCCAGCCTCCACTGTGCACTACTCCACCGGCTACTGTTCAACCACCCCTCCACGGGTACCTCTCCACCGCTACTGTTCATCCAGCCCTCCACGGGGTCATCCTGTTCATCCAGAGGCAACGCCACGGGGTCCTGCATCCACCCCCACCACTCACTATTCATCCACCCCCCCAACGCTCACTGTTCATCCAGAGAGGCAGCATCGATCGGCTTCAGTTAGCAGCAGTAGAGAAGGAATCGCTCGATCGGGTTCAGTTAACAGCCATCAATCGATCGCTCGGGTTCAGTAACGCGTAGCCTGCAGTGCAATCGCTCGGGTTCAGTTAGAGCCCAACGCCTCGCTCGGGTTCAGTTAGAGCCAACGCCTCGCACACACGCGCGTATGTGTATGAGAGAAACACACATCGCTCGGCCCCTGACCTCCCACCGTAACCAGGAACTCCCCAAAATTTTCCTTGCCCTTGCTTTTACCACGGTTTTTTCCGTCATGGACGGCCCAAAGAATGTCATGCAGCTGCATCTCCGGCCCGCCCAGGACGAAAAGCCCATTTTCTATCATGATTTTTTGTCATAGAAGTAGGAGCCCACCACATCTATGATGATGCCGGGTTTTGTCACAATTATTGTCATAGAAGTGTCATATATATGACAGAAAAAAGTTTCGTTCGGCCCAAAATGTCATGGATGTGTCTTTTTTTTGTAGTGCTATCAAGACACTAACATTTTGGATATGTGATCCGAGTAGGCCTTTGGACTTTTGTGGGCACTGACCACCACGCGGGAATAAGTATGGGCACTCTGCGTCATATGTATCAGCCGAAAGTTCTTCGGACGTCAGCGATGGAGCGGCACACGCCCGAGTGGCTCGCATAAGCACCCGCCTTGTATAAGGAGGTTGCTAGGACTAGTCCTGGCCGTCGATGCAACATGCAGGAGTGTGATAACCCGCAAGTATACGAGATCAATTGTAGCCTCTTTCGATAAGTAAGAGTGTCGAACCCAACAAGGAGCTAAAGGTAGAACAAATATTCCCTCAAGTTCTATCGACCACCGATACAACTCTACGCATGCTTAGCGGTCGCTTTACCTAGAACAAGTATGAAACTAGAAGTACTTTGTAGGTATGATAGGATAGGTTTGCAAGAATATAAAGAACGCGTAAATAAAAAGTAGGGGCTGTTTAGATAAAGAAGCAATAAAGTAAATATAGCAAAGGTTGAAAAATGGTGGTAGGAGTTGTGAAATTGTCCCTAAGCAATTGACTATGTTACTAGACCGGTAATCACTATTGCAATTCTATTTGAGGGAGAGGCATAAGCTAACATACTTTCTCTTCTTGGATCATATGCACTTACGATTGGAACTCTAGCAAGCATCCGCAACTACTAAAGATCATTAAGGTAAAACCCAACCATAGCATTAAAGTATCAAGTCCCCTTTATCCCATACGCAAACAACCTACTTACTCGGGTCTGTGCTTCTGTCACTCACGCCACCCACCATAAGCAAATCATGAACATATTGCAAACCCTACAGCGGGAATCCCTCACGCTTGCGCGACACGGAGGGCACAATAGGACAACACCAATAATAAAACATGCAACTCAAACCAATCACTGATAGGACAACGGAAATCTAGTCACACATCATAGGATGGCAACACATCATTGGATAATAATATGAAGCATAAAACACCATGTTCAAGTAGAGGGTACAACGGGTTACGCGACAGTGGACCACTGAATATAGATGGGGCAAGGTGATGGAGATGTTGGTGAAGATGGCAGAGGTGTTGGTGAAGATCGCGGTGATGATGATGGCCCCCGGCAGCGTTCCGGCACCACCAGAAGCAAGTGGGAGAGGGCCCGCCTTATTCTTCTTCTTCCTTGACATCCTCCCTAGATGGAAGAAGGGTTTCCCCTCTGGTCCTTGGCTCCCATGGCGTGGGAGGGGTGAGAGCCCCTCCGAGATTGGATCTATCTCTCTGTTTCTGTGTTCTCTGATTCTGCCCCTTCATCATTTCCTTTATATCTGGAGATCCGTAACTCCAATTGGGGTGAATCTTTAGCCCAGATCTTTCTCATAAAATTAGCTTTCTTGCGGCAAAAGAAGAGCATCAACTGCCTTATGGGGGGCCCAGGAGAGTCCAAGGCGCACCTACCTCCCTGGGGCGTGCCCCCTATCTCCTGTCCCCCTTGGGCACTGTCTCGTGTCGATTTTACTTCGCAAAAATCACAAATATTCCAAAATAATTCTCCGTCCATTTTTATCCCGCTTGGACTCCGATTGATATGGGGTTTCTGCGAAACATACATGCAACAGACATGAACTGACACTGGGCACTGGTTCAATATGTTAGTCCCAAAAAATAGTATAAAAAGTTGCCAAAAATATATGAAAGTTGTAGAATATTGGCATGGAAAAATCAAAAGTTATAGATACGACGGAGATGTACCAGCATCCCCAAGCTTAATTCCTGCTCGTCCTCGAGTAGGTAAATGATAAAAAAAATTGATGTGCAATGCTACCTAGCATAATCTTGATCATATGTCTAATCATGGCATGAATATTAAGACACGAGTGATTCAAAAGAAATAATCTATCATTTGACATAAAAACAATAATACTTCGAGCGTACTAATAAAGCAATCGTGTCTTTACAAAACAACATGGCCAAAGAAAGTTATCCCTACACAATCATATAGTCTGGCTGTTGCTCTATCTTCATCACACAAAGTATTTAATCATGCACAACCCCGATGACAAGCCAAGCAATTGTTTCATATTTTAATAATCTCAAACTTTTTTAACTTACACGCAATACATGAGCATGAGCCATGGATATAGCACTATAGGTGGAATAGAATATGATGGTGGAGGTTATGTGGAGAAGACAAAAAGGGAGAAAGTCTCACATCGACGCGGCTAATCAACATGCTATGGATATGCCCATCAACTGATGTCAATGCGAGGAGTACGGATTGCCATGCAACAGATGCACTAAGAGCTATAAGTGTATGAAAGCTCAAACTGAAACTAAGTGGGTGTGCATCCAACTTGCTTGCTCATGAAGACCTCGGGCATTTGAGGAAGCCCATCATCGGAATATACAGGCCAAGTTCTATAATGAAAATTCCCACTAGTATATGAAAGTGAAAGCATAGGAGACTCTCTCTATGAAGAACATGGTGCTATTCTGAAGCACAAGTGTGGTAAAAGGATAATAACATTGCCCCTTCTTTCCTTTTCTCTCATTTTTTATTTTCTTCTTTTTTTCCTTTTTTTTGAATAGGCTTCTTTGGCATCTCTCTTTTTTTATTTAGGCTTCGTTGGGCTCTCCCTTTTTTTATTAAGTCTGGAGTCTCATCCCGACTTGTGCGGGAATCATAGTCTCCATCATCCTTTCCTCACTAGGGCAATGCTCTAATAATGATGATCATCACACTTTTATTTACTTACAACTCAATGTTACAACTCGATATCTAGAACAAAGATATGACTCTATATGAATGCCTCCGGCGGTGTATCGAGATGTGCAATGATCTAGCGTAGCAATGACATCAAAAAACGGACAAGCCATGAAAACATCATGCTAGCTATCTTACGATCATGCAAAGCAATATGACAATGAATGCTCAAGTCATGTATATGATGATGATGGAAGTTGCATGGCAATATATCTCGGAATGGCTATGGAAATGCCATGATAGGTAGGTATGGTGGCTGTTTTGAGGAAGGCATATGGTGGGTGTATGGTACCGGTGAAAGTTGCGCGGCACAAGAGAGGCTAGCAATGGTGGAAGGGTGAGAGTGCGTATAATCCATGGACTCAGCATTAGTCATAAATAACTCATATACTTATTGCAAAAATCTACAAGCCATTGAAAACAAAGTACTATGCTCATGCTCCTAGGGGGATAGATTGGTTGGAAAATACCATCGCTCGTCCCCGACCGCCACTCATAAGGAAGACAATCAATAAATAAAATTGTGCTCCAACTTCATCACAAAGCGGTTCACCATACGTGCATGCTACGGGAATCACAAACCTCAACACACAGTCACCCACTAGCATGACTCTAATATCACCACCTTTATATTGCAAAATTATTGCAAGGAATCAAACATATCATATTCAGCGATCTACAAGTTTTATGTAGGATTTTATGACTAACCATGTGAATGACCAATTCCTGCCATCTCTCTAAATAGATATAAGTGAAGGAAGGGAGTTTAATTCTTTCTACAAAAGATATGCCCATGCTCTAACAAATATAAGTGAAGCAAAAGAGCATTCTATAAATCAACCAAGGACTATCTCATACCAGCATGGTGCATAAAAGAAAAGTGAAAAGTAAATGCAAAAGACGCTCCAAGATTGCACATATCGCATGAACGAAATGAATCCGAAAACATACCGGTACTTGTTGAAGAAAGAGGGGATGCCTTCCTGGGCATCCCCAAGCTTAGGATTTTGGCTATTCTTGAATATCTTGGGGTTCCATGGGCATCCCCAAGCTTAGTCTCTTGCCACTCCTTATTCCATAGTCCATCAAATCTTTACCCAAAACTTGAAAACTTCACAACACAAAACTCAACAGGAAATCTCATAAGCTCTGTTAGTGAAAGAAAGCAAAACCACCACATAATGTACTGTAATGAACTCATTCTTTATTTATATTGGTGTTAAACCTACTGTATTTCAAGTTCTCTATGGTTCATACCACTTAATACTAGCCATAGATGCATCAAAATAAGCAAACAACACACGAAAAACAGAATCTGTCAAAAACAGAATAGTCTGTAGCAATCTATAGCCCACGAATACTTATGGAACTCTAAAAATCCTACCTTAATAGGAAGTCCTGGGAAATTTATCTTTTGATCTACAGCAAAAAGAATCAACGCGAAAGCATGTTTCTGTGATAAAACAAAACTAATTTTGTGCGTGCAGAGTTTCTGTTTTTCAGCAGAATCAAATTAACTATCACCATAGGTTATCCTATAGGTTCTACTTGGCACAAACACTAATTAAAATATAAAAACACATCTAAACAGAAGGTAGATGCAAAATTTATTATTAAACAGAAACAAAAAACAAAAAACATAAATAAAATTGGGTTGCCTCCCAACTAGCGTTATCGTTTAACGCCCCTAGCTAGGCACAAAAGCGAGGATAGATCTAAGTAGTGCCATCTTTGGCACTCAATTCATAAGTAGCCCGCATGATAGATTCATAAGGTAATTTAATTTTCTTTGTTGGAAAGTGCTCCACGCCTTTCCTTAATGGAAATTGGAATCTAATATTCCCTTCCTTCATATCAATAATCGCGTCAATCGTTCTAAGGAAAGGTCTACCAAGAATAATAGGGCAAGAAAGATTGCAATCTATATCAAGAACGATAAAATCTACGTGCACCAAATTTCTATTTGCAACAATGAGAACATCATTGATCCTTCCCATTGGCTTTTTAATGGTGGAATCCACAAGGTGCAAATTTAAAGAGCAATCATCAAGATCATGGAAACCTAGAATATCACATAAAGTTTTCAGAATCGTGGAAACACTAGCACCCAAATCACATAAAGCAAAACACTCATGATCTTTAATTTTAATCTTTATAGTAGGTTCCCAGTCATCATTAAGTTTTCTAGGTATAGAAACTTCCAAATTAAGTTTTTCATCATAAGATTGTATCAAGGCATCAACAATATGTTTGGTAAAAGCTTTATTTTGACTATAAGCATGAGGAGAATTCACAACGGATTGCAACAAGGAAATACAACCTTCTAAAGAATAATTATCATAATCAAATTCCTTGAAATCCAAAATAGTGGGTTCAATGTTATTTAAAGTCTTGACCTCTCCAATCCCACTTTTACCAAATTTAGCATCAAGATCTAAAAACTCCAAATTATTGGGACGCCTTTTAACTAAAGTTGACTCATCTCTAGTCCCATCATTATTAAGATTCATATTGAAAAACAAAGATCTAATAGGGGACACATCAATAACTTTAAGATCTTCATCATTATTTTCATGGAAACTAGAAGAACATGCCTTTACAAAGCAATCTTTCTTAGCACGCAATCTAGCGGTTCTTTCTTTGCACTCATCAATGGACACTCTCATTGCTTTGAGAGACTCATTGATATCATTCTTAGGAGAAGTAGATCTAGGTTTCAAAGAATCAACATCAAGCGAGAGTCTATCAATGTTCCTAGCCAAATCATCAACTTTGAGCAATTTTTCTTCAAGCAAGGCATTAAAATTCTTTTGAGAGATCATAAATTCTTTCACACTATTCTCAAAATCAGAAGGCATCTTATTAAAATTACCATAAGAATTATTGTAGAAATTTCCATAATTATTAGAGTAATTACTAGGGAACGGTCTAGGATTAAAGTTTCCTCTATAAACATTGTTTCCAAAACTATTCCTACCAACAAAATTCACATCCATATATTCATTATTATTCTCAATCAAAGTAGACAAATGCATATCATTGGGATCAATAGGAGCACTCTTAGTAGCAAACAATTTCATAAGTTCATCCATCTTCCCAATCAAAACATTAATTTCTTCTATAGCATGCACTTTTTTACTAGTAGATCTTTCGGTGTGCCATTGAGAATAATTGGCCATAATATTATCAAGGAGTTTTATAGCATCTCCTAAAGTGATTTCCATAAACGTGCCTCCCGCGGCCGAATCTAAAAGATTCCAAGAAGCAAAATTCTATCCGGCATAAAATTTTTGTATGATCATCCAAGGGCAATTGCGAATCATCAATTTCATTCTTTCCCAAGATTGGGAAACATGCTCATGATCAAGTTGTTTAAAATTCATAATATCATTCCTAAGAGTGATGATCTTAGCGGGAGGAAAATACTTAGAGATAAAAGCATCTTTGCACTTGTTCCAAGAATCAATATTATTTTTAGGCAAAGACGAAAACCAAACTTTAGCACGATCTCTAAGGGAAATCAGAAATAACTTCAATTTAACAATATCATTATCCGTATCTTTCTTCTTTTGCATATCACACAAATCAACAAAGTTTTTTAGGTGAGTAGCGACATCTTCACTAGGAAGGCCGGCGAATTGATCTTTCATAACAAGATTCAGCAAAGCAGTATTGATTTCACAAGACTCAACATCATTAAGAGGAGCAATCAGAGTACTAAGGAAATCATTATTATTGGTATTGGAGAAATCACACAATTTGGTATTATGTTGCGCCATGGCGACAATTAATCCGCACACAAGCAAACAGAAAAAGGCAAGCGAAAGAGAGAGGAGATTGGGAAAGAGAGGGCGAATAAAACGGCAAGGGTGAAGTGGGGGAGAGGAAAACGAGAGGCAAATGACAAATAATGTAAATGCGAGGGAGATGAGTTTGTGATGAGTACTTGGTATGTCTTGACTTGAGCGAAGACCTCCCCGGCAACGGCGCCAGAAAAAGGTCTTGATAACCCGCAAGTATATGGGATCAATTGTAGCCTCTTTCGATAAGTAAGAGTGTCGAATCCAAAAGGACCTAAAGGTAGAACAAATATTCCCTCAAGTTCTATCGACCACCGATACAACTCTACGCACGCTTAGCGTTTGCTTTACCTAGAACAAGTATGAAACTAGAAGTACTTTGTAGGTATGATAGGATAGGTTTGCAAGAATATAAAGAACGCTTAAATAAAAAGTAGGGGCTGTTTAGATAAAGAAGCAATAAAGTAAATATAGCGAGTGTGGAAAAGTGGTGGTAGGAGTTGTAAAATTGTCCCTAAGCAATTGACTATGTTACTAGACCGATAATCACTATTGCAACTCTATTTGAGGGAGAGGCATAAGCTAACATACTTTCTCTTCTTGGATCATATGCACTTATGGTTGGAACTCTAGCAAGCATCCGCAACTACTAAAGATCATTATGGTAAAACCCAACCATAGCATTAAAGTATCAAGTCCCATTTATCCCATACGCAATCAACACTTACTCGGGTCTGTGCTTCTGTCACTCACGCCACCCACCATAAGCAAATCATGAACATATTGCAAACCCTACAGCGGGAATCCCTCACTCTTGCGCGACACGGAGGGCACAATATGACATCACCAATAATAAAAAAGCAACTCAAACCAATCATAGCAATTCATCAATCACCGATAGGACAACAGAAATCTACCAAGACATCGTAGGATGGCAACATATCATTGAATAATAATATGAAGAATAAAGCACCATGTTCAAGTAGAGGTTACATCGGGTTGCGAGAGAGTGGACCGCTGAATATAGATGGGGTAAGGTGATGGAGATATTGGTGAAGATGGCAGAGGTGTTGGTGAAGATCGCGGTGATGATGATGGCCCCCGGCAGTGTTCCGGCGCCACCAAGCAAGGGGGAGAGGGCCCCCCTTCTTCTTCTTCTTCTTCTTCTTCTTCCTTAACCTCCTCCCTAGATGGGAGAAGGCTTTCTCTCTGGTCCTTGGCTCCCATGGCGTGGGAGGGGCGAGAGCCCCTCCGAGATTGGATCTTTCTCTCTGTCTCTCTCTGTTTCTGCATTCTCAGATTCTGCCCCTTCACCGTTTCTTTTATATCCGGAGATCCGTAACTCCGATTGGTGTGAATCTTTCGCCCAGATCTTTCTCATAAAATTAGCTTTCTTGCGGCAAAAGAAGAGCGCCAACCGCCTTACGGGGGCCCTAGGAGAGTCCAGGGCACGCCTGCCTCTCTAGGGCACGCCCCTATCTCCTGGCCCCCTCGAGCACCGTCTCGCGTTGATTTTACTTCCCAAAAATCACAAATATTCCAAAATAATACTCCGTCCATTTTTATCCCGTTTGGACTCCGTTTGATATGGGGTTTCTGCGAAACATAAAACATGCAACAGACAGGAACTGGCACCGGGCACTGGATCAATATGTTAGTCCCAAAAAATAGTATAAAAAGTTACCAAAAGTATATGAAAGTTGTAGAATATTGGCATGGAACAATCAAAAATTATAGATACAACGGAGACGTATCAGCATCCCAAGCTTAATTCCTGCTCGTCCTCGAGTAGGTAAATGATAAAAAAATTGATGTGGAATGCTACCTAGCATAATCTTGATCATATGTCTAATCATGGCATGAATATTAAGACACGAGTGATTCAAAGAAATAGTCTATCATTTGACATAAAAACAATAATACTTCGAGCGTACTAATAAAGCAATCATGTCTTTTCAAAACAACATGGCCAAAGAAAGTTATCCCTACAAAATCATATAGTCTGGTTGTTGCTCTATCTTCATCACACAAACTATTTAATCATGCACAACCCCGATGACAAGCCAAGCAATTGTTTCATACTTTAATAATCTCAAACTTTTTCAACTTTCACGCAATACATGAGCGTGAGCCATGGATATAGCACTATAGGTGGAATAGAATATGATGGTGGAGGTTATGTGGAGAAGACAAAAAGGGAGAAAGTCTTACATCGACGCGGCTAATCAACGGGCTATGGAGATGCCCGTCAATTGATGTCAATGCGAGGAGTAGGAATTGCCATGCAACGGATGCACTAAGAGCTATAAGAATATGAAAGTTCAAACTGAAACTAAGTGGGTGTGCATCCAACTTGCTTGCTCATGAAGACCTCGGGCATTTGAGGAAGCCCATCATTGGAATATACAAGCCAAGTTCTATAATGAAAATTCCCACTAGTATATGAAAGTGAAAGCATAGGATACTCTCTCTATGAGGAACATGGTGCTATTCTAAAGCACAAGTGTGGTAAAAGGATAGTAACATTGCCCCTTCTCTCTTTTTCTCTCATTTTTTTATTTTCTTCTTTTTTTCCTTTTTTTAATAGGCTTCTTTGGCCTCTCTTTTTTTTTATTTAGGCTTCGTTGGCCTCTCCTTTTTTTTATTAAGTCCGGAGTCTCATCCCGACTTGTGGGGGAATCATAGTCTCCATCATCCTTTCCTCACTCGGGCAATGCTCTAATAATGATGATCATCACACTTTTATTTACTTACAACTCAATGTTACAACTCGATATCTAGAAAAAGATATGACTCTATATGAATGCCTCCGGCGGTGTACCGGGATGTGCAATGATCTAGCATAGCAATGACATCAAAAAACGGACAAGCCATGAAAACTGCTGTCAGAAAAAATGGGCTTGGCCGGATCATCTGGGCCTTCAGCCGGACATTCAGGCCAGAGGTCGTGAATAGCCCCTGTTTGGTTAGATTTTAATGATTTGGACGACAAGGCAAGTCATTTTCTTGTACGGGAAGTCCATCTGCCTCTTATATAGACAAGAAGTAACGGCCGATTGAACACCAACACACAATCGAACAAATCAATCTACTACTTTTTTGTGTTCATCTATTTTTATCTCTCCCCTTGTATATTTCTTCTCGTTCATCGTTCGTTGTTCATTTTGGAGGGCAGCGATCCACGAGGCCCTAGGAGCGATCAGGTCGACCTAGGGCAGCCCATTGCCGCTGTGCGCCCTGACGGGGTCCCTCCCGGACGTGTGGGGTTTCGGATTTACAAAAGCGCCCACCGAATTACTTGCGTACCGCGCTTTTGGCTGGATCTCCTTTGACGTGAGCTGCGGTGAATCACCCTTGGTGTCGAGGATACACGTTGACGTGTTCGTGTGCGAACAAAACCGTAAAATAGGACAACCCAGAACTGAGGCACGGTGTGCGCCGGTTTGCAGAATGAACTGTAACCGGCGCCTGACGCGCCAAATAGGAGGCCCGCAATCTTAACTTAGCATGGCTGAACATACTTTCTTTTGGGTTCCGGGTTTTCTCTAGTTTCTTTAGCAATTCATGATAGCTGACAAATAGTATACATATGTTTAAAAAAAATGCTCATACCATCAAAAAAAATTGTACCACTCAAAAGATATTCCCCACGTTTAAAACATAACCACATGTTTAAGAAATTTCCTTATGTTTTAAAAATATTCATACCATCAAAAAGTGTTCTTCACATTTTTTTCATGAATGCATTTTTTTTGTTCATGCAATTTTACAAACGTATTCGTGCAAGTTAAAAAAATTGTACCAACCAAAAACATGTTCGTGACATTTTAAAACTATTATCCTGTATTAAACATCATACACATAATATTAAATAATGTTCATTCTACTCAAAAAATGGTTCGTGATATTTAAAATATGTCCACACATATGAAAAAACGTTTTTGATTTTTTTTAAATGTTTGTGGATGTATTATTTGCAATTTTTAAAATGTGTCCACTCAATATATTTCATTAAATATTCTAAGAAAGCCCAATACGGGTTTTGTTGAAAAAATATTATTTTCGACCTACTTTTTGTAATATACCTTTTTCACATACAAACAAATCAGTATATATGTAAACCTTCAAAAATATAAGACACATATGACTTTTTTTCCCATTAAACTCATTTTGGGGTATCTAGAAATTATTAATGAAATATATGAAAAATAATAATGAGGTATAAAAGATTCATCTGCATGGTATATGATGAGCGGGATTACATACTCCCAGGAGTACATAACCATTTTCCTATCTCGCTCTCTCTCTCTCTGCGCGCGCGCGCGTGTGTGTGTGTTAATTGTGGTCATCCATGCGCCAAGTGAGTAATTGTGGAAGAAATATTCGGCTTTCTTTTGGGTACCTTAGCCAAGATAGAATCCATCTCACTTTGAATTCCTATCATCCAGTAGGTTGCATTTGGAGACGAATATAAGCTTCTGAAATGGTAGCAGGAGTATCATCCACAAGGTATAGAATGAAATTATTACCTAGAGTTCAAAGTCCTTTGTCCTTTTCTCGTGAAGGAGCTTCGTTGTCATCCTCATCAGAACTTCTATTACTGGAAAGTGAATGATCCAGGATTACATTCTTGACTAGACATCCTTCCTATATCTCTCATAGGAAAAACATCCTAAGAATGGTTGCATTTGGGATTGGTACCTACTTTTGTTTTGAATGGATGGATCGGTACCTACTTATGTCAAGTACTCTATATATAACCACTAGAAATTCATAGACAATGTTATGTGCATCATAGGTAAGAAAGACACAATCAATGGTTTTTGGTCCAAGCTAGTTTGCATTTCTTTAGAATTGGCAGTTGACTTTCACCAAACCACCCCACGTACGCTAGTACGATAGTGTAAACTTTTTTCCCATCGTTCAAATGAGGTAATCTTGTTATTTGTCAGACCTCAGTTTAAGACATGACATGAAGTAAATATCGCATCCTCACATCATTCCTTAGATAAAACAGTTTTGTTTATCATGGCGTTAACCAAACTAATTAGAGTGAGGTATTTCATTTCTAGGATCCCATTACATTAAGTGGAATTGGGAGGTGCCCTTTCATGGATTATACCATGTTCCACGCAAAATCAATTGAATGCATTAGAAAAGTTCTATTCGCCACCATCATACCAAATCCTTTTGATCATTCTTTCGAGTTAATTTACAACTTCGCCTTTATAGATTTTGGATTAATCTAGACCCTCATCTTTAATTTTTAGAAGATACACATAACAACATCGATTGGAATCATTAATGAAAGTTAGAAAGTATTTCTTTCCTATTTTGTCAAAACACAATTCATCTCACACAGATATAACTGATATAAAAGTGGCATAAACATGAGAAAATTTATGGATGCGCCGGAGATGTATCAACATCCCCAAGCTTAATCCCTATTCATCCACAAGCAGGTAGATAGTATTCTTTGTTGTCAATGCTACCTCATCCTGAACATGATTATCGGATGTAGTTCCATAAAATTTTAAATTAAGAATAGTGATGTAGAGAAATTGACTATAATTGATAATTAGCAAACAAAAAACAAACATATAAATAAACTTTCTCAATTTCACTATAAATCAATGCATAATGTTAATGTTCTTCCTGCCAAAGGTTAAGAAAGAATATCAATATTATATTGGGAACTTAGCTTTGGCTGTTGTATTCCCCAACGTCTTATAATATTTTATATAAACCAACTCAAATCCAACCAAGCAAAGGAACTACATGGACTTCTGCACAAAATTCAAACCAAACTCAAGACAAAGATCAAAAGCGCTCAGCTCCCTGGCAACGGCGCCAGAAAAAGTTTGATAGACTGCAAGTGCACTTGATTTAGTTGTAGCCTTTTTGAAGCAAGAGTATCGATCCCACACAGAGCATATGAATCAATCTTTTGTCTCTTGGATGGTGAAAATATTATGCCCGCAAGTTATAGGTAACCCAAAGTAGTAGTAATATAATAGAAATGGGGTATTAACATAAAAGTAAATATTGCAATGAAAGTAAATAGTGAGAGATGCAAATGCGAGTCTTGAAACAAATTGGACTAAAGAGTTCCCTAGAGTCCGGAGTTCCCTCTAGTGTGCGCATCTATAGTGGTACCTAAACACGATGCTACATCAAATTCCTACGCCACTTTGCTTATTTGTATTCATGGGCAGAGCGAGTACAGACACGTCCATATACTCGGCAACCCCGTATCACATATGCCTTCACCGTGCTTCCCCACTCCGGTTATCAAACAATGATTAAGGGGAAAAAGGTCCCCGTGGACGCAGCCTATAGGTGGTCTTTGTTTTACACCCTGCTGCAACGACCCAGGACGAAAGGAGATGGGGCCTGTCACGTCACCCACCACTGCAACAAACCATTCCGCCATCAGTAATAACCTTCCGTCCAAAATTGACATACATTGGATGGTCGACTTCACCCAATGTCAAGAAGATCACTAACATAAACATGCAAAGAGGATAAATCCTAATATCAAACGATCTATTAAACACTAGGGTTCATCCATATCCCCGAGAACCAGGGGAACTACTCACTCATGAAGGCGAAACATCATAACATGGTTGATGGAGAACATGAATGAATCACAAATGTAACACACAAGTTGTCCCTTTTAGGGTTGTTGAGATTACAATGAATAGGGTGTGGATGATGATGATGATGACAGTGGTGATGATGTTGAAGCCTTCCTGGTGATGGTAGTGGAGGCGGCCACCTCCTCCTTGTCGATTCCTCCCTCCAGATTGCTTTGCATGCTAGGGTTCCTCCTTTTGGATGAGTTTCTGGTCTCTATATTCGTACCATCCCCGATCCGAATTCACGGGATGGAAATAGTTGATCCGGCGATGGCGTAGGCACTCCATACGACTGCTCATACGGGCGGGCGCGGTCATATGGAACACCGTCTTTTGCCCTGGAAGCGCGGCGCGATTTATTCTTTGGCCTTCCTGCTTGACTCTTTTATGGCACGTGATTATCACACTAAATGCGTGATTTCACTACCGTTTCTGGGATTTCTTCCAAAAAATTGATCCAAAAACATGTAACCTAGGAAAAACGACAAAAAGAAATGCGCGAACGCGATGAAATTCCACAAGGCCCATAGAGTAGGCACACAAAAATACTAGCAAAATAATCATGTAATTTGGACTCATCACCTTGCTGGCACAGACACCCAATGCCATCAATATAGCGTCATTGTTAAAAAAATAGTGGTGGGGTTGGACCCCACGTCACCAGTATTCTACGTGTTGATGGTATGCCATGTGGACAAAGACACCACTATAATCACTCACCTAGTAACGTGTGATGTTCTTTGCACGCCACAAACGTTTCGTGCAGTCAATTTTTCCCCACCATATAACATTTAGCATTTCACATTAAAACTAAGCACATATAAAAAATTACACAATAGAACAATACTAGTTAATAGAATAATACTAGTTAATAAGTGACAATCTCACAAACAATACTTGCTAGCTAATTAATAAATGACAATGTTCTCACAAACACGACCTAACTAATAGTTAATAAGCAGTTCATTTAACAGCGGTGGCCCAACCACACACATACTTTTAAATGAGGTCGATGATCATTATCATCCTCCAGTCAACACGTGGGGTGTTTTTGATAGTTGTCCAACCCGGAGATTCTTGCCAGCAAGGAAGTTGTTCCACCCCGCCGTGTTTAAGATAGTGCGACCGTTCGTGTCCACTGTGTATGCACGAGTGGTGATGGAGCCCCTTGTGGTAAGACATAGTTCAACAATGTCAGCTTCATCCGGCTCGATGTCACAGCTCACTGTTAGCCTCCTAGGTAATTTCTAAAAAAAATATACATATATGATAAATGAGCATGTCACGCGCAATTATCAACAAAGCATACACTTAAATTCACATATATCATCAAATTCAACACTAAGCATATCATCAAATTTTACACTAAGCATATCAACAAACTACTGCACTAAGCATATATATCATCAAATTACTACACTAAGCATATTATTTCTGAAAAAATACATATGTCATGTGCAATTATCAACAAAGCATGCATACACTTCAATTCACATATATCATCAGATTCAACATTAAGCATGTCATCAGATTCAACATTAAGCAAACGGTGTACATAACAAGCTCAAGTTTGGAGAGACACCCAGAGATGATTTAGCTGTGCACTAGCTAGCAAAAAAATAATTCTTCCAACATGGCATATAACATTGTCTCAAACTCAAGCTCGATTCACGTGACGTGACGAGATATGATATGACCCGTGTGCATTGTGTGGCATGAAGTGGGGGTGGGGGCGGGGGCGGGGGTTGAGTGAGAACGAGCGGGCGCGTAGTTGCACTATTTTCTCATGCTACAGGGGAGTAGTATATCTCCTAACCTTATATATCGGTGCTAATGTTTCTCAAGAAGTAGTACAAGACTAAACTTACACACTTGCCATGCAACTTAAATGGGCCTTTGTCATTTCAGAATTTTGTTGGGCTGATGTACAAGACTTACTAGGCCGAGACCCATAATATCTAACAATGTACGCATACTGACTAACTAACTAACATGAGTAGTCCTTTACCACCATAATAGGTATACCTCATGCAAAATAGTTCATCAAAACCTATTTAATTGTACCTAAATTTAAAGATACGACACGAGAAACATTATGATGAAACAAATTTGTAATTTGGACCGTCGATATATTTAGTTTGGAATTTTAACATTGAAAAGGAATCTGCACGTACTCCGTACAACAGCCCACCCATGCCGATCATGGCAGAAATCCCACTAAATCGCTTTTCTTTCTCCTGAAGAAAGAAAAAGACGATCTAGCTTCTTCCGCCAAAGGACTCGCTTCTGTCGCCGGCCTCAGACGGCTCCCCTCCGCCGGCGGCTTCGATCGTTGGTAGTGAGGGGGGTCGCCGGATCCACGCATGTGGATCGTTTTTTAGGCTCTCGTAGTTTAGGTTTTTAGTTTGTTCATCGTTTTTGCTTCGGCGGTGACGATGGTGGCGTTGAATGAAGTTTCTTCAGATCCTACCCCGACGAGGCGATCGGTCCTGTCCTTGGGGATGGATTTGGAAATCAGTTTGTTCAAGTAAGGATTGCGTGGTGACGGCGACATCCTCGTGGTGGACCTGTGTCCTCGGGCTCCGCTGTTGCGACGGCCTTTGCTCCAGCGCCGATGCGGAGCTTGGAGGTAGTCCAGGAGCGGATGCAGATTGTGGTCTGCATCGGCGGCATCTGAAAGATGGTGGATCGTGTTCTGATTTTGTGGTTCGTGGATGGTAGGTATGGTTTTCTCCTCCGGCATCTTAGTCATGTGGGGATGCCAGATCTGGAGTTCGATGGCGTGTTCGGGGTGTTGCCCCGGTCTGATTCGTTCAACGGTAATGGTTTCGCTTTTGGTGAACCACCTTGGAGGTCCGCAAAGCTACATATCAGCGATGGAGCCGCTTCGAGCTCGGGTGTGAAGGTGATCCGTCATTGTTTCCTTTGGTGGATGGTATGGTGGTCCTGAAGGCCTGTGACGGGCGTTGGTGTCAAGTTCAAAGGTTTCTTCGGTCTTGATTGTAATTTTACTTCTTGGTTGTTGTTCCTTTGTGCAAAGGCTAGCGTTTTGCTGTCTTTTCAGTTTTGCCAGGTCGGTTTGTACGTGACTTGTATTATGATCCTTATGATATAAATGAGACATGTATTACCACGCAAAAAAAGAAATCCCACTAAATCAGCCTATGGCGCCACGCCGGGCTAACCCATGTGGTGCCATTTTACTAGTGATTATGATTAATAACTACAATTGTTGTGGTGTTATTAGATGATGACATTAGTAGTACTGAGGTGGATTCATAGGCCTCTCTTGTCATGATATGGTGAACATGATACACTGTAGGTAGAAGTCATTAGTGCATCGTTTGCAACACTTTAACATCATCAGTAACTCATGGATTTTGACGGGCTTCTTCTCATTTGAGATGGTGGAGTGCAAACTTTATCATCTCCTTGATTGTCTGAGCACCATCCACCCCTTCCGTCTGAAAAATAGAACTAAATTTTATCAATAAAATTAAGGGAAAAAATATGTAGCAATGTCTGCATATGTGTCTTTTGATGCTACCACACCTTTCAACGGGATTTTTCACTAAAGCACATGCATGCATACAGGAATCTTTCATCTAAAGTTGATGTTATCACACTACTTGCATTTTTGAACTTTTATAATGATTTATCTCACAAATCCCTAATCCGATTAGCGATCCTTCTACACCACTGGGTTTGTCTCCACAAGGGCTTCGAAATAAGATCTGATGTTGACATTCTTCAATGATTTTTTTCATTGCCATCAGTTGTTAGATTATGTCACCCCAGTTGCCATCTTTAACCGTGAACAGTTTCCATGATGATTGTATATAGTTACCGAGCAATACTTTCATACGTTTTTGGACACTGCAATGTTATGCATAGCTAAAGAGTGAGTATTCAACGATTAACAATAAGTAGGAAGAGGCATGAACTAACATAAGCATCATGAAGCAAAAGCTTTTAGACTTGTATATCGACTTCCCGAAATCTAAAAACTAAGTTAATTTCAATTTGACAACAAGGTAGCTAATAAAGATAACTAAGTGACACTAATCTGGCAAGTACCGGCAAGAAAAATGTTGAAACATCTTGGTATGGGATCTAGTTTTGAAGATTTCACCACCGGAATGCTAGTGAAAGCGAATCATTAATCGGGTCAATGATTTAAGAGGTAAAGATTTTTTTGAAATTCAATTTAGGGAAATGGTTTATTGATATCATGATTTTGTATGTATGCATACATGCATGAGAGATATGAGGAATTAATGTCACACTGAAAGCCCAATATGCGGCGTTACTACCTAGTGCGCTCCTACACTGGAATTATACTCTCTTTTTTGCGGGATATAGTTCTACTCTTACTCACCAAAAACTATTGATCTGATGAAGGCAGCCTAGAACTGAACGGAACACCCGCATCCCCCGTGCCGCCTCCTGCGACATGAGGAAACACTCATCACAGCCACCGCTAGGGTGCTCCTTTCTTTTCCCAACACAATGCCGCCACTAGAGGGCTCACATGCAAAGTGTCGGACGACTCAAGGAAGTTGGTGAGGGGGCGCGTCGTCCCTGTGGCTTTTGTTGCGTGGATGCAGCAACTTCCTAGTGGTGCTGGGCCGGCAGCTCCAGTATGGAAGCCTCATTTTATGGTGGCGACAACAATCCCAGTGCACGTGGCGGCTTCCCTATTTGGCAATGCGGCCTTGGTTCTTGTCGACCTAGATCGGGAGGCACGACATCGATCTAGCAGATGTCCGCTCCTGATCTAGTGGCGACTACGCTCCACGCGGGCGATATTGATGTGCCATTCATGCTCCGGATCCAGCCATATCGACCCCTAGGACGACAGGTGTGTGAAGGGCTCTCTCTAGTGAGGTGGTAGTCGGCGGTGTTGTGCTTCGCCATTGTTGTTGGTCCTTATGGTAACCACACCGGCGTGCAACGGTGGACTCATGACGCAATGTGGTGCCCATCGAAAGGTATTTGTGAGGTTCCTCTCTCCAGACTCGGTGGCTGGCTTTGGCGGGAAGATGCAAACTATGGACGATACCTTGGCGCAGAGGGATGGTTGTGTAGCGGCAACAGTCCACATCGCATGCAGCTCCTAGGATCACAAAAAAGTGATGACTACAACATATAAGTGACGTCGGCTTGAGTTCTGAGGTGAAAACCTAGGCCTGACCCATGTTGGTTATATCTAGCAATTCCGATATTTTTGTGTCCTTACCTTGCTAAAGGCATTGCTCGGATATGATTAGACTGGTTCTTTAGGGTGAAAATGTATATTCTAGCCTTGGGTAGTTGGGTCTAGTGTTGGCGGCGCATGAGCGCCGATCCCTTTCTGAAGGCACTGCTGTTAAGAACCTTGTCATTCATGTGGTGTCATGAAATGGTCGTTGCGGCTATGGTCATTGATGTAGTTTATCGATCGCGAATCTGATCGCTTTGAGTTTTCTTTTCTTCCTCACCTACGCATAATGTTGGTCTTATACGACTTTACTATTTGTCGATGTATTTATGTGTGCGCGCATGGGTGTTGGTTGTGTACATCCTAACCATGCAAAGATCGGATGTGTGTGTTTTGTGTTTGTATCATCCTGATGCTCCATTTTAAGAAAATAAATTTCACCCTCAGAAAAACAATTGATCATCAAGGTGGCACAAACATACAAAGAAGACCCAAGACACTTTGTGAGGATGTAATGTGGGTCAACTATTAATAAAGTAGTATACATTTTCAAACTTACTATTGTACATGCCAGCTATGAGTTTGGCGCTAGATGACATGGCAACTCCTTATAGTCGATCGTATTATTAACCATGATCGAAGGAATGCATAGATGGGAGAGTTTGACTATGATGGAGATGGTGCATACGAAGATGATTGTTACAGAGGGTCTTCGTCGTTCGGCGGCGCCGAATAATAGTGACAGAATCACCCTGGCAACCAGGGTTACATTCGCGACGATGAGCAATACATACCAAGGTTCGAGGAGTAGTATGCACATGCCTAAGGCTAGTCATAGTGGGAGTAACTTAGCTAGTAACATAGCGCATTTCAATTTTTTTTGCTTATGTGGCAAGTATTTAATGTGAGGTGGTAACATAATATGTTACTGTAACATAGCGCTTCCCAAGACAAGATGAGTCTACAAGCTAATAAATTAAGTCATCTATGACAATACTATCATGTTACTTTGCATTATGAAGGTAGTAACTTAGACTAGTGTCATGCATATGACACTAATCGCATGACACTAGTCTAAGTTACTCCCCACTATGACCAGCCTAAGTCAGTGGTGACGACATATTGTACTTGCAATTTGAGACTTCTGTTTTTTGAGACAGTGTGTCAACTCGAGCCGTCCACACATTGAAAACGCAAGGACAGATATACATACCAAGGTTCGAGGAATAGTGTGTTTCTTTATGTCGAAGGATCAAGTGGTGGTGTAGCTTCAGAGGATTATTGCGGAGGATTTTCATTGCACATTTTATGAGGTAGCACTACATCAGGCTGCTTGTAATGGATAGTATCATAACTTAGTATCATGCACATGATACTAAGGTATGATACTACCTCCGTAATGCACAGTATCATATAGTAATATCATAGGTAACCTTATTTATTATCATGCATGACACATAGTATCATAGCATTTATTATGATACGGTATCATGATATGATACTCAACACTCTCTTTTTCATTTAATTATATGCCACCTCAGCAAAATAGTCTAGTTGGCATGCATGAAACTTCCTCCGTTCCTAAATATTTGTCTTTTTAGGATTTCAAATGGACTACCACATACGGATGTATATAGACACATTTTAAAGTGTAGATTCATTCATTTTGCTCCGTATGTAGTCACTTGTTGAAATCTCTAGAAAGACAAATATTTAGGAACGGATAAAGTACTAGCTATGATACTACCATTACGACCAGCCTGATAGAACGTCGATCCTCTTAATTTCCTTATGAGGTACTTCCTCCATTTCATAATTTAGTATGCCCATATTTTTTACGATTTAAGTTTAACCACAAATTAACCAACATGGGCGACAGCGACGGAAGCAAAAATTATATCATTGAATACGTATTTGCAAGAAATTCTCAACGGTATAAATTTTGCTCCCGCCGCAGTTTTTCATGTTGATTAAATTTGTGATCAAACTTAAATCTCAAAAAAGCATAAACACACTACATTATGGAATGAAAGCTGTAGTACCCAGTTCGTAATAATCTAGAAAGGGAACCCAGCGTATGCTTTTTATGAACGAGCCACGTCACATATGACGTCATTTGTGTGACGTCATCAAAGGTGATATCATCAAAGGAATTCCAAGCAAAGGGGACGGACCGGAAGCAAATCTTTTTCGTTGGAGAAATCATGATAGAGCGAGAGGAGCAACTGATTGGGCGGGAAAGAGAGCGAATCGATGGATGGTTACCTCGACGAACATGGTGTGGACCATGCTGCCGGCCACGGTGGTGACGCTCGCCGTGATGACCTTGAGACAGAGCGACTGCAGCGCCCCGCACACCTTGACCATGGCGTCCCGCGGCTTGCCGTGCCTCAGGCTCACCACCGACAGCTTCTCCGCTACATTCGTCACCTCCAGCTGCACAAACCGTAACCGCTCAGTCATTCCATCGATTGCACTACGTCTTTGCAATTGCAATTGCATGGTCTCGTTTCATAACGTTGCCCCGAAGGTTGACATTTACCTCGAGGATTTCGACCGCATACGTGGCAGGGGAAGTGATGGCGTCGTTGATGGAGGAGGCGGAGCTAGTCCTCCTCATCTTCTTCCGCCGTGGCAGGCCCACGCCTTCTTCCTCCGCCTGGCTCCCGACGGAGGCGACGTTCTCCGCCTTGACCGCAGCGGTGCAGTTGTCTGGTTCGAGGTCGGATATCTCGGCTAGAAGCTGCCGCTCCTGCTCCTGCAGCGCCTCGATGTACGCGATGGCGTCCTGGATGATGGACGCCTTGTCCATCTAACGTCGCCGCACAAACCCAATCAAATTAACTGTATAAACATATAAGTCCTCTTCTTGTAGTGATCTGTAAATTGATGAAGCGCACGCAGGCTCACCTTGGTGATGTTTGGAACGACGCCGCGGAGGTTGTAAAGCTTCTCGTTGAGCCTCCTGCGACGGTCCCTCTCCATGATTATGTTCTTGCTCGCGCGGGTTGCCCTCGTCATGGCCATCGACCACGAGCTGGCGCCGTCCGGCGAGCTCGAGTCGTCGTAGCACGAGTACAGACCGGACAGCGAGTCCTCAGCCGGCAAGTACATACTAGAACAATCAACAAGGCTAATCCAACGGTTAGTAGGCACCAAAGGAAGGAACAATCACCGGCCATGGATTGCCCCATGAACAAGCAGAGCGGCGCACTTGAATGTGCAGGCTCACCTGTCGATGACGCCGAGCTCCAGTACCTGGGCCTCGAAGAAGTTAGGCGTCTCCCAAGAGAAATCGAAGCTCATGTCCATGTCGGCCTCCATTGCAACGAGACAACGAGTCGATCTGCTCGCACAGATGGTTGTTGGCCTCTCTCTCTCCCCGCGTGCTGTACACACGCTTGTTTTTGGCGAGGGGTTTTGTTCTGCCAGGGGTACTTGATGCTTCACTTGCTACTCGCTAGTCAGCACCCAGAGGCTTTATACAGAAGCATGGAATAGTAGCAGGATGCGATCAGGATGTGACTGCGTGTGGATAGCGTGAATTCGTTAGCACAAGTGGCAGCGTATGGACGATGGTAGATCTGCGTCGCTGGGTGGCGGGGGCCGACGTGCGAGCGAGACAACCCTACCTGATGTCACCTGGCGCCTTCTCGGCCTAGACATCGTGCGTGCCGTACAGCCATTGGCTGGTTTACCATTCTCGGTTTGCGTCCCATTCGAGATCGAATCTGTGCCTGTGCGCTGCTGTCCCCTTCATGTCAACGTATGGGCCCATCAACTTTGGCGCCTCGCGTGTGCTCCGTCACGCCATGTACAAGAGCATCTCTAGCAAACCTAAGACCCACAAAATAACAGCTAAAATGCGGGTAGGCGCTTAAAATTCCGCCAGAACAGACCTTATAAACGCGGTCGTCCGTAAAAAAATTTAAGGGGCGCGGCAAAATCTTGACCTCAACCCGCGAATACGCGGGATCCCCCCCCCTCCCCCGGGTCGGTGCCCTGCATATAGCGGGAGCGGTTGGTGGGAGGGACATTTCAGCCCACGCTTTTTCCCACCTACCACCTCCCCTCTCCCCCTCGCTCCGCCGCCGGGCCGCCGCCCACGATTTCAGCGAAAGTAGCCGGGGGATCACGCCGAAGGCCGCCACACGCACAAGGTTGCTCTCCGCCCTCCCTTCTGCGTCGGCGGGTCGGAAAGTTGCAGATCTGCGGCCCTTCGTCGCGGGCGGCCGGATTTGGCTTTTCCGGCCGCCGGTGGCTGCACCAAGCGATGGAATGGTCGGGGAGCACCTCGTGCAGCCCCGACAAAGTCCCATCGCCGCATGCAGGTACGGGTGCGTCCTGTCGCCGCCGCCGCCGGTTTGCGTGCGTGGATTTGGTCGGCCGTCCGCCGGGCTCGGCGCTCGCGCAGCGGTTTTGCGGCTTGCCGATGCCGCTCATACAGTGCGACGACTGCACGCGGACAGTGCTGCGGCTAACTTCGGGCACGCCGAAGCACCCCAGATGGGTGTTCTTCAAATGTGAAAACGGCGGGGTACGTGTTCTTTTTATTCGGCTTTGGCATCACATTCTTTGGTTCATTTGTGATAGCTCATTTTGAACATCATCATGTGTGTAGGAAGATGGATGCTCATTTTGGTTTTGGGAAGGAGAATACATTGATTTATTGATAGAAAGAAACTTAATAGACGTTCGTGCATTCCTTAGTATGATCGAAGGTAATGAAGTGGCTGCATGTGCAACTAGAGGGGAAGCAACGTCTACTTCTTTAGAACCAAAGAAGAAGAACGAAGAATGCAAGATCAAGAATCCGCAGATCAACAATCAGTGCATGGAGAAGATATGGCTTCAACTAGTGGGAGCACTTATGAAAGTTGGAGATCTTCTAAAATGCATAATTGTGGTTCTTGTTTTCTTTGGTCTTGCTATTCTAGCAAAGATTTGGTGATGTCCTATGTATTCAATGTCATTGAAAAAGCAAAGAAATGTATTATCTTGTGTCAAATCGAAGTGTAAATTTCGGATTTGCAGGCCAGCGGGAGCGGCGCCAGATTAGACCCTGCAAAGCCGACCCGTAAAAGAGCATATTCTGCGAATATCCTTTTATACGGGTCTGTTTTGCAGGGTCTGCCCCTGCGACCGTCCGCGCCGGCCCGCAAAGCCGTTTTTCCGCGAATTGCAGACACGTTTTGCGGGTCGGCATTATGCGGGGTCTACTAGAGATGCTTTTTTTTCGAAACGGAGGCAAAGATTGCCTCATCTATTAATTAAGCAGAAGAGAATTGCCCAGTTAATTACGGAAAACCGGGCAAAAACCGGAACAACAAGGCCAAGCCCACTCCCATAGACTGAAACACATAGGGCAAAGCCCACCCTAATCGACGACAAGTCGACTTGCGGCCAGACAACGCAGCTCCGACTCTGACGGAGAACTCAGAAGAACAAAATCAGACACAGCTGGCGCCACGGAAGATCGCCGAACGGGCACCTACAGCCAGTCATCGTACACCACAGGGCCCCGCCGCCGCAGCTTCGACTCCACAGCAACAAGCAACCCGAGGCAAAACCGTGGACACGCCGGAGAAGAGCCGACTACCGCAACCATTGTCACATCGCCGACATTGCTCCCATCATCATCTTTGCCACAAGAGTCTGGTCGCCACAGAGATTCTCTCGGGGCCGCCGCCCCGACATCCACCACTCCGTCGCGCCCAGCACAATCAACCGGCACCGCCTTCCGGGGCCGCCGCCCCGACATACCACCGCTCCCCTCGAGCAGCAACGCCGCACAACCCAGCTGCCCGCAGCCCACGCTGCTCAGGGCAATCGCTCGCAGACCACGAACGTCGCACCACATCCGGGGCCGCCGCCCCGACGTAAAGTCAGACCGCCTCCTCTGAGGCGCATCGACCGAGCCGACATCCCTACCACCCAAGCGGAACAAGAATTCCACCCAACCAATGTCAAGCCAGAGCCCCACCTCATAGAGCTGCCACTCGCATTGTTCCCGAGATCGCCATCTCGACGCACAATCAGAAACCACCCGGGGCCGCTGCCCCGACGTCCACTGTCCCCGTTGACGAAGAGATCCGTGCAAATTGCCAAATGCTGACTCTCCAAGGCGATGCCTCAAACAAGGATACGACGTAGCCGCCGTCAACGCCCGCTTCGACCACCGAAGCTAGGGATTTCTCCCGGAGAGTCATGAAATGGAGCTCCACGGCAACGCCTTCAAGAAGGGGAGTGACACCATGGCGCCACCGTTGCCGGCACCGACCCAAAGTCGGGGCTAGACTTTCGCCCGGAGCTCCATCACACCTTCGGATCCGAGCAGATCCGAAGCACTGCACAGCACACCATCCCCATGGTCGACGTCCACCGGCTCCACCTCGTGATGCAGCAGCCGTCGCACCTCTCAAGCGCGCGGAACCGCCAGATCCGCGGCCTCCCCACCGACGTGCCTCTGCACGACCCCCTTGCGCTGCTGCCGCGCCTCAGCACGGCCCCTTGCGCCGCCGCCGTGCCGCTTGCACAGCCCTGCCCAGGCCATAGATCCACAGCGCACTGCGCTGGGCGTCAGATCCGCACCAGCAGAGCGACCCTGCGCCTCCGCGCGCCTGCAGCACGCCTCCAAGCGCCGCCCCCTGCGCCTCCTCGCTGGGCGAGTGCTAGCACCGTGCCCAACCCGCGAGCACCCGCTGGAGTGGCCGTCCCGCGCCGCCCCATCCAGAGGAGAAGGAAAGAGACCCCACCGCCGCCATGCCGCGCGGGCTTTGCCCGGCAACGCCTGCCGGCGGCAGCGAGGGGAGGAGGGGTGGAGGGGTGTTACGCTCGCGGCGGCTAGGGTTAGCTCTAGCCGCTCGCGGGAGCGGCCGAGGAGGTCCGAACATAATTGGTATTCAATACTAGAGATGCTTTGAAGTATGCTTGGCAGCGGGCAGTTGCATCTTCCTTTGGGGCTCATAATCTCGGTGTGCGTACTATATACTTCCTCCGTTTCATAATGTGGTGCATATGCTCTCTCCATCCATATATATGTAGGTCCTAAGAGCCTCTACAACCACATATCGTAAATTTGCGGCAGTGACCGGGCACACCTCAAATTTCAGTTGTTGCATCTGGACATCTCATACTCGACGCTTATATCTGTACAAAAACATGCAAAAGGAAATAGAACATACGTACTACGTCGATCCTATCTACTCCTCATCGAAGATCACGACGATCTCTGTGCCCGGCTCCGGCAGCATAGGCGGCAGCTGTAGCTCCGGCTTCTCCGCTCCAGCCTCCTCCGCCTCTATCTACGCATCGAGCTCGGCGAAGAGCGCGTCGGTCTCTGCCTGCTCCCATTGGACGAACGCCCGGTTGGCCTCCACATAGGCCTCATCCTGGATGGACTCCAGGATGGCCTGTTACTCGGCCATCTCGTCGGGCTGGGCGATGGCGAACTCCGCCTCCTCCTACTCCATGTTGGAGGCCGGCACATGCTGGTCTACATCCTCCGCCTCCTCCACCTCCTCCTACTCCTCCCCTTGTTCCTCCTCCTTCGGCTCCGGCGAGTCTGAAGACAGCCCGACAGCGATGCGAGCGCTGCGCGCGACTTCCCACGCTTGGATCTGTTGTTGGATCTCGTAGCTGCGCTCTGGCATCAGCATGGCATAGTAGGTGATCTTGCTCTGGACCATGGTGGAGTGCCAGAGCGTGGGCAAAGTGTTGGGGAACGCGGTAATTTCAAAATTTTCCTATGATCACGCAAGATTTATCTAGGTGATGCATAACAACGAGAGGGGATTGTGTGTCCACGTACCCTCGTAGAACGAAAGCGGAAGCGTTTCAATAACGCGGTCGATGTAGTCGAACTTCTTCGCGATCCAGCGATCAAGTACCGAACGTACAGCACTGATACGTCTCCAACGTATCTATAATTTATGAAGCATTCATGCTATTTTATTATCTGTTTTGCATGATTATGGGCTTTATTATACACTTTTATATTACTTTTGGGACTAACCTATTAACCGGAGGCCCAGCCCATATTGCTGTTTTATTGCCTGTTTCAGTATTTCGAAGGAAAGGAATATCAAACGGAGTCCAAACAGAATGAAACCTTCGGCAACGTGATTTTTTGGAAGATTATCATCCTGGAGACTTGGAGTTCACGTCAGAAGATACTCGAGGAGCCCAGGAGATAGGGGGAGTGCCCCCCTACTGGGCGCGCCCCCTATCTCGTGGACCC